>NC_064756.1:46781829-46854329 GCF_011397635.1 Epinephelus fuscoguttatus | reverse complement strand
TAAACAGAACACAATGTTTATATCTCCTTGTTTCAGATGATGAGACAGATGAGATTTCCATGTCAGCACATGCAAAGAGGATCTAAATAACTGATATTCATTTATTAATGAATGTGATCCAGATTCAGATGTTTTCTTAGTACATGAATGAAAAAAACATCTGAATCTGAATCACATTCACTCATGCACAGCCTACTGTATCTTGAGAGCATTCTGAAAGACTGGTTTTGTTATCAACATGTTAGGAGGCAGCATCAGACACAAGGTGGTGATGGTGCTTATGAGGTGTTGCTCCAAAATGATGGTTGTTCTGAGACGCTTTGCTCTGGGATGGATGTGTACGGGTATAGACAGCATACCCACTACAAAAAATTAGACTACACCACTGCGTGTAACCACAGGCTTACCTCAGTCTCAAAGTAAGACAAACGTTAGTTTTTGTTGTATCTGATAATCAACTCACCACTGATCCAGAAGTGCAGAACAATCCTTCTGACCCAGGCAAATCCACCAGATAGCGATTATCCTTGAGTCACTTCATTCCTGCAGCAGTCAGACTACGGACATACTCCCAGGCAGAGCCACAAGCGTTCCACAGCTTCCATACTTTGGCCTTGCCAGCTCCTCCGGTCCATCTGCCCCACAAACTCTCTCCAACTCTGGATCGATCTTCTCCATCCACGAGGGCCAAGAATCGCAGTTGCCATCTGCGTGACTGCGCGTGCATGTTCTCCACCTGTTCCGATAATCCATCGCCGCGCACTCACAGCGCGGCCTCCTCCATGCAGCAGCATTCTCCACATCACAATTCAAACCAGACGTTAGAGACCTGGGGCCTATTGCACAAAACTAGGATAAGGGATTAAGCCGGGATATCTTGGTTATTCTGGCTCAATTTATCCGTGATCCGGTTGCACAAAAGCGGGATAGTGGACAGCGGGATATGTTATGACATAAGTTACCATGGAGATTTATTCTGTGGAGCTAGCCTGCTCCAGACCAGGCTAAGTTCCAGGATCTATTTAATCTCATCCCTTATCTCAGTCAGCAGTCACCACAAATGGGAACCAATAGTTATTCCACTGTCCGCTGCACATTGTTATCACATTCAACCAGACCCACTGTCATTATTTAAACATTTGTGATCATTAATTGCAATCATTTTAGATAAATGATGATTTTAGATGATTTTGCAATCATTAGATAATTTACAGTTTTCCACAGACTATATAAAATATACAGTACAGGCCAAAAGTTTGGACACGCCTTCTCATTCAATGCGTTTTCTTTATTTTCATGACTATTTAAATTGCAGATTCTCACTGAAGGCATCAAAACTGTGAATGAACACATGTGGAGTTATGTACTTAACAAAAAGAGGTGAAATAACTGAAAACATGTTTTATATTCTAATTCCTTCAAAACAGTCACCCTTTGCTCTGATTACTGCTTTGCACACTCTTGGCATTCTCTCGATGAGCTTCAAGAGGTAGTCACCTGAAATGGTTTTCCAACAGTCTTGAAGGAGTTCCCAGAGGTGTTTAGCACTTGTTGGCCCCTTTGCCTTCACTCTGCGGTCCAGCTCACCCCAAACCATCTCGATTGGGTTCAGGTCCGGTGACTATGGAGGCCAGGTCATCTGCCGCAGCACTCCATCACTCTCCTTCTTGGTCAAATAGCCCTTACACAGCCTGGAGGTGTGTTTGGGGTCATTGTCCTGTTGAAAAATAAATGATCGTCCAACTAAACGCAAACCGGATGGGATGGCATGTCGCTGCAGGATGCTGTGGTAGCCATGCTGGTTCAGTGTGCCTTCAATTTTGAATAAATCCCCAACAGTGTCACCAGCAAAACACCCCCACACCATCACACCTCCTCCTCCATGCTTCACAGTGGGAACCAGGCATGTGGAATCCATCCGTTCACCTTTCCTGCGTCTCACAAAGACACGGTGGTTGGAACCAAAGATCTCAAATTTGGACTCATCAGACCAAAGCACAGATTTCCACTGGTCTAATGTCCATTCCTTGTGTTTCTTGGCCCAAAGAAATCTCTTCTGCTTGTTGCCTCTCCTTAGCAGTGGTTTCCTAGCAGCTATTTGACCATGAAGGCCTGATTCGCGCAGTCTCCTCTTAACAGTTGTTCTAGAGATGGGTCTGCTGCTAGAACTCTGTGTGGCATTCATCTGGTCTCTGATCTGAGCTGCTGTTAACTTGCCATTTCTGAGGCTGGTGACTCGGATGAACTTATCCTCAGAAGCAGAGGTGACTCTTGGTCTTCCTTTTCCTGGCTCGGTCCTCATGTGTGCCAGTTTTGTTGTAGCGCTTGATGGTTTTTGCGACTCCACTTGGGGACACATTTAAAGTTTTTGCAATTTT
Organism: Epinephelus fuscoguttatus; assembly: GCF_011397635.1. NCBI lineage: Eukaryota > Metazoa > Chordata > Actinopteri > Perciformes > Serranidae > Epinephelus > Epinephelus fuscoguttatus. The sequence goes on along the minus strand of NC_064756.1, from coordinate 46,851,951 downwards.
CCGGACTGACTGACCTTCATTTCTTAAAGTAATGATGGCCACTCGTTTTTCTTTAGTTAGCTGATTGGTTCTTGCCATAATATGAATTTTAACAGTTGTCCAATAGGGCTGTCGGCTGTGTATTAACCTGACTTCTGCACAACACAACTGATGGTCCCAACCCCATTGATAAAGCAAGAAATTCCACTAATTAACCCTGATAAGGCACACCTGTGAAGTGGAAACCATTTCAGGTGACTACCTCTTGAAGCTCATCGAGAGAATGCCAAGAGTGTGCAAAGCAGTAATCAGAGCAAAGGGTGGCTATTTTGAAGAAACTAGAATATAAAACATGTTTTCAGTTATTTCACCTTTTTTTGTTAAGTACATAACTCCACATGTGTTCATTTATAGTTTTGATGCCTTCAGTGAGAATCTACAATGTAAATAGTCATGAAAATAAAGAAAACGCATTGAATGAGAAGGTGTGTCCAAACTTTTGGCCTGTACTGTACATCAGATGGCGGAATGTCTCCACGCGTCCCCAAAGGAAAAGGAATTCCCCTCAGCTACAGCCACAAGTCGGGTTCCAACTCCATGCTGCTCCATTAAACGCCACGCCTTCGTGACTGCCGGGATGTGGGGATACTCGCCGGCCAAGACATTCACACTAGGATTGCCACATGTGACATCACAGAGACTCCACCCCCTCGAAGGCAGCAGCCAGTAACATAAGCTCCCACTAACAGGGAGCCAGGTTGTATGGTTTCAAGTTTTAAGTCACTCATTGCCACATGCAATTAGAGGAAACAATTGTTGTTCTTTTGTTTGGCAAACAGTAATCTCACATCTCAGGTTCCTTCTACCAGTGCTCTTTTAATATGTATTAAGGGAAATCTGTCAAGTAGCCATTGCTCATTTAATTAGTACAAAAGGAAACCACGCAGTAAAAAAAAACAACAACAAACAATCGCCCTATGTGTTTGTGCTTTCTCAGGTAATTTCATCATTCTTGTCATCTCGGCATTCGAAGGCTTCATCACATCGTCACAGCCGTCTTATCAGTTCCACAACTGGAAAACCTTCCATCAGCCTCACAGCAAGCTATCCGTTACAATCTCGTCCAAAGCACACCCTCAGCTCATCTTACTAGCCAGCGTCAGCTCCCCTTTTCCCCTCTAGACGTCAAGTTCTTTCGCAGTTTTTTTTTTATATAATGATGATGATGAAGAAGAAGAAGAAGAAGAAGAAGAAGAAGAAGAAGAAAATTCCCTTCTCTACTCTGTCTCTACCCACAACTACCAATTCGAAACCAGCTTTCCATTAATTTAGCCACTGGCAGTTGCGAACCGTTACATACATTCTCACCTTAACCAACACTTGCAAAGGTTTCTGCTCTTGTGGCAAATGCTTGCCACCGACTTCTGACCTTCTTAGCCCTGCATTAATTCTCTTCAGGCTACTCATCCCCCAAGTCAACCCCCCTGTAGCATCCATGGTCTGTGTTTCGAATTCCCCACAATGCACCTGTTACCCTTCACTTCGTCCCAGTTTTTCTAATGCGACCTCATACTTTCGACTCTCTCTCATTATCACTCCCGAGAAGTAAATCAGTGCAGCCTCCACGGCTGGTCACTTCCTGCAGTGCTCCGAGTTCACTCCAATGCATCTACGACCCTCCATTTCCTCACAGTTTTTCTAATGCAACTTCATACTTTTGACTCTCTCTTGTTATCACTCCCGAGAAGTAAATCAGTGCAGCCTCCACGGCTGGTCACTTCCTGCAGTGCTCCGAATTCACTCCAATGCATCTACGACCCTCCATTTCCTCACAGTTTTTCTAATGCAACTTCATACTTTTGACTCTCTCTTGTTATCACTCCCGAGAAGTAAATCAATGCAGCCTCCACGACTGGTCACTTCCTGCACTGCTCCGAATTCACCCCATGCATCTGCCCGCCACTTCGTCACAGTTTTTCTAATGCAACCCTATACTTCTGACTGTCTCTCCTTCTCACCCCTGAGAAGTAAATCAATGCAGCCTCTGCCGCTGGTCGCTGTGTGTGTGTGTGTGTGTGTGTGTGTGTGTGTGTGTGGAAAAATAGAGGGTATTGTGTTATTATATCCAATATGGTATTAAAGTATATATATATGTTGGGATTCACAGGACCACAGATGATTTATCATTTAGTGAAATCATCACTAGACATTTAAAGGCTTTTTCCTCTGCATGCTCTTTGTCTTCAAACAAAGAGTTAGGTGACACCCATTTCCACAGGTCTCAACTCACACCTCAGTGAGACACAAGTCTCACAACTTGATTGGACAGTACTGTTACAGTGACATGTCCCTCTCTGATGTCACCAAACTCTAGCTAAGTCCTGCTCCTTTCAAGCCTCCTCTCTTGCTCTGTAGCTACACAGCTCACCTCTTGCTCTACAGCTGCGTAGCAGCCCACATCTCTTTCTGGCTGGGCCTGGAACAGCAGAGGCCCAGACCCTTGCTCCTTGACCCAAACCACTAAAGGGAGGGCAATTGATCACAGACTCTCTTGCAAACACAAGGTTTTCAACTAGCTTTCCAGCAACAAAGAGAACCAAGTGAGTTAGCACCCAGCGTCTAACTCTGCTAAACCCTGAGTGACCAGCTTCCTCTGAGTTTCACCTTTGGAACAAAGGACACAACAAAGACTGCAGCTGGAATCATCTTCCCAGCCTTCTTCTGCCGGCTAACAAAGCAGTACACCACCAAGTGACTCTTTCTCCCATCCATTCAAGGATCAGTAACGTAACAACTGGGCATATCTTATCACAGCTTTACAGGCTAAGCAAGACTGTTTAACTTGTTGTATGTGATTTAATGCTGCCATTGAGTTATTGTTGTGATAGTTTGCAGTTAGGTCATTGATTAGTTGGCTTCACCAACGCTAAGTGTTTAGTTTGCTAATACTGTTCACAAACAGATTCTTGCACACAACTAAACAATCTCTGCACTAATCCAGACCGTTTGCAACACACGTCACATTGACAAACTCATTAACAAATAGGCTTTCAACAGAGCTACACCCAAACAGGCATCTCAAAGTTCCTGCTTCTTTTCCATCCTGACCACACGGTCAGACAAACACCTCCCCCGACCTGAAGCCAGCCTTGATTTGGCCATTCTGGTAGTTCTCTGTTGTCAGCCATTTTGTTTTGTAGGCCAAACGGCTCCTTGATCACCACACCTTGTCTTTCTTTCTGTTGTTTCTCTCTCTCTCTCTCTCTCTCTCTCTCTCTCTCTCTCTCTCACACACACACACACACACACACACACACTCTCTCTCACACACACACACACACACACACACCACACATATACACAGCAAGCTTGTATATAGTTAGTTAGAATTTGTGTGTTTTGGTTTGCTTTGCTAGTTTGTGAATAAATATAATTCTTTGGAATTATACCTGCTGTCTGTTTAATGTTGCACAAGAATGTATGAATAGTCAACCTCTGCTGCATCAAGAACTCCGATATCCTTCAGGCGTTACTGTTAATTTTGGTTGTTGTCATTAATTTAATTATTAATCAAAACTCCAAATTAATAGTTTAGCGTATTTTATGAGACTGATATCTTTAACTGGCTATCATTTTTCCCTTTAAGGGAATGGAGCCCCATGAGGTGATTTAATGTTAATTAAGTCACATTATTTAACATAATTATTAATTATTAATAATAATTATTAATTATTTCCGATAGCCAATTAAATCCCTACATCTTGGCACCGGAGATCATCTTCTACTGTTTTTAGTAATGGATTATAGGTAAGATGAAACAACTCTGACAGCCTGGGGGAAATGTCAATACCTAAGTATCTAATATTCCAGTGTGAAGTGAAAGTGATAAGTTTTGTCCTGCAGAATCCCAAGCATCTTCTGAAAGTGGGAGTATAGTGGACTTGGTCCAGTTTATTGTGTAATTGGAGATATTTGAGAAGGTGTTAATAAGATTAAAGGTTTCTTTTAGTGAAGGTAATGGGTCCTGTAAGTACAATAAAATATCATCTGCGTAAAGGCTAATTTTGTGTTGGTGGTTTATGGTGTGAACTCCTTTGATGATATTGTTATGACGTATAGCAGGAGCAAGTGGTTGTATGAAATCGCAAATAATGAAGGAGAGAGTGGGCATCCTTGCCTGGTGCCGCGGTGAAGTGTAAAACTGTGTGATGTAATTCCGTTTGTGGTGACAGTGGCTTTAGGTGAGGTGTATAGTGTTTTAATCCAATGGATGAATGACTCCCCAAACCAAATCTATGCAATGTGTGTAATAAAAAAAAGTCCAGTTAACTTGATCAAATGCTTTTTCTGCGTCTACTGATAGGATTATTGTTTTGATTTGAGTTTGTTGTGAAAGATTAATGATATGGAATAATCTTTGTATATTGTCAGAACCATGTCTTCTTCTAATAAAACCTGTCTGATCGGGGTATATTAAGGTGGAGATAACTGTTTCTAATCTAATGGCTAGAGCTTTTGTAATGATTTTTAGGTCTGTGTTTATAATTGATAATGGGCGGTAGCTGGAAGGTTGCGTTGGATCTTTATCGGGTTTAAGTAGAACTGATATAATGGATGTATTCATGTGTGGAGGAATTTGCAATGTATTTTGAATTTCTAATGTTAGTCTGTAAAATAGTGGGGATAGTGTGTGCCAAAAGTGTTTATAGAATTCGGGAGGAAAGCCGTCGGGTCCGGGTGATATGTTGTTGGCCATCCTGAGTAGGGCTTTGTAAAGTTCATCTGATGTTAGTGGCTTGTCTAGTGTGTGTGCATCTTGTTTGGATAGTTTGGGTAGGTCCAGGTTACGATTGTATCTCTGATGGGTCAGGGTTAGTGTAGAATGTCTGAAAAATGTTGTTTATTTAGTGTATGTTATTTAGTAGACATTATTTGCCTTACTGGTTTCCCATAGTACTGATGATGAAATTTCTGGGCAGTCGTTCAGTTCCAAAAAGGATGCCCACTCTGTATGAAAGCAGTAAAATCAGAATCTTTGAGTAATGACGGGAGAGTATTTGACAGCGGATTCAAAGTTTAAGGTGAGGGATACTGGTGCATGGTCACTAATTACGATTGGATGTATGATGGTCTCAGATACCTTACTTAAAAATGTGTTACTAATCAAAAAGAAGTCTAATCGGGAGAATGATTGATGTAGTGGAGAAAAATAAGTGTATCTCTTGATGATGGGTTGCTCATTCTCCCAATGTCGCCAAGACAAAATCTCTCATGTATTGTTTTAATAGTTCAGTAGAGTGCCAGATTCGTAAATTGCCTGCCGTGCTTGATCAGTCGATTGTGGGGTTGATTACTGTGTTGAAGTCGCCACCTATGATATCTGTAGATTCTTGTAATGTAGAGAAAAATGTGCTGAAGAAGAATGGACTGTCAGAATTGGGTCCATATATGTTGGCAATAGTAATTTTTTTGTTGTAGATGGATGCAGTAATAATGATGTATTGTCCTGCTGGATCAGCAGTTGTGGAATGGTGTTCTTTTATTTACTAAGATAGAGACACCTCTTTGTCTACTGTTGTAAGTGGCTGAGAATGCAATTCTGAATTTGATAAATGGGTTTCTTGTAGTAAACATATATCTGCCTTTAGTTTGATAAGATGGTTTAAGATTCCTGTCCTCTTAGCCTGGGCACGAATACCGAACACACCATGTTATTAAATTAAGTGTCTGTGTTATGTTGATTTAGGCGAGCCTCTATCAGAATTGAGTCAGTGAGTATGGCTTGTGTGTGTGTGTGTGTGTGTGTGTGTGTGTGTGTGTGTGTGTCTGCCCTTATTGGTGATACAGTCTACCATATAAATACAATATAAACGAATACAATACAGTACAATGGCATGTAACTGAACAGACATGATACAAAGGTGGAATATGAGGGCATACAGTGGAGGAGTGAACAAAGGTAGGAGAGACAGAGAGGGGAGGAGGGGAAAGGGGAGGAGAGGGGGTGAAATGAGTAAACGTGTGTGTGTGTGGTAGGCAGAGCCCATGCGCCTACTGACACTTGAGTGAGAGGATAGAAAGAGATGAGAAAGGATTAAGTAAAATGGATATGCATAAGGAAAAACCATGTCAACAAAAAGTAAAAAAGAAAGGGGGGAGAGCCAGCAAGATGTCTCTGTTGCATTTAGAAAAGCCATGGGGTTAGTTTTGAGTCGCGAAAGAGTTGTCCATCAATGTACAGTTTGTCTACAACCAGGTAAGCTCGTTTAATGTTTTTTCTGTTGTCCTTCAGGATCGGGCACAGTACTTTATGGCGTTCATTAATGAACTGTTCATTTAGCCCAAATTTAGTTCCTTTCAGTTCTCTGCCTTTTGACCAGTTCCTTCTGTTGAAAATGTTCAAACTTTGCAATGACTGCTCTGGTTCCTCTGGATGATGGCGTGCCGATGGGGTGTACTCGGTGGAAAGTTATGCTGTTTACTGTGTCCGGTGGGAGTTTGAGGTGGGTTTTCATGAAGTCTTGAGTTTTGTGTCGGGGTTATCTGGTGTGGTTTCTGGGATGCCAGAAAAGATCAGATTATCACGCATGCTTCGTGATTGTAAGTCCAGAATGATCTCTTTCATCCTCCCCAAACAATTCATTTATGTTTTCTTTCTCGTAATCAAAATTTCATTGCTTTTTAACATAAAAACATTTAACTAGATTGTATTTAAGTAGGCCCTCTTTTCAGTTTTCTTAACCCACCTTCACCTTCCCTCTGACTCATCTTTCCCTTCAATCCCCTCCCTCCTTTGGCATCTTCATCATCCACTCCCCTTCCCATCTCAATCCAAGCATCCCTGCCTACCAAGTTGTGATGACCACACTAAGCCAGGAGTCATCCAACCATACACAAACCCAGCCACCCCCACTCCTTCATCCACAACCCGCGAAACGTACCCACTCTCTATAGCAGCCATCCTTTTGTGGGCACAATCACATTTGCTTAAAGCCACAGTGTGTAGGAATTTCTCCCATCTAACGTTGAAATCATATATTGTATTCAAACAGATGGCGCACTCTAGCGCCTCACTGTTTCAAACACGTATTGCAACAACTGTAGCCGCTGTGTACCAAAAAGCTATGATAACACTGATGAAACCATGTCATCCGATACTACATGGAGTATTCATTCAGGCTCCTACACAGACACACGCGACGCGAGTTGACAAACCCCCTCCTCACCATGCTGGCTGTGTTTACAATGTAGGACTGTTGGGGCGGATGTAAATTGAAACAAACCAATCATGTCTTGTCCTTTGACAACTGACAAGTGGCTCAACCTCACACACATCATCCCTCTCCTCGCATTACTGTGCTGCTAACACCTGTTAGTGGCCAGTGGCACTACTGCCGCATAACAAAGTCCCACTCTTTGAGCATAATGCAGGATCATGTATTATGCAGCATCACGGGAGACGGAATCCTCGTCGCCAAGAAAGTGCAAAAAGGAATCAAAAAGGCAGCGTGACTGGCGAATTAAGAAAACAAGGGTCAGCATTGGGGTTGCCTTTCCCAGGTGGAGAGAGCTGCTCAAGGAGAAAGGTAATACAATCACAGGCCAGCGCTAACAGCGGCTAACAGCGGCGCAGTGATGTGAGGAGAGGGATGAGGCTGTTAGCGACTGGCCGCTAACAGCGGCTAACAGCCAACAGCGGCGCTGGCCTGTGATTGCATTACCATTCTCCCTCAGCAGCTCTCTCTACCTGGGAAAGGCTACCCTGATGTGGGCCTTCGTTTTTTTAATTCGCCGGTCACGCTGCCTTTTCTATTCCCTTTTGCGCTTTCTTGGCGACAAGAATTCCGTCTCCCATGGTGCTGCATATGCATGATCCTGCATTATGCTCAAAGAGTGGGACTTTGTTTCAAATTTGCCAGGGTAGTAGCGAAGCGCCTCTTGCTCCTCTCCTTCGGCTCCTCAGTCACGCAGTGCTGGCCTGGCTCTCAACGAAAGCGCCGAAGGCGGTGCTGTATGTCCCTTGCTGGCGGGTGTATTCTCAAGATGGTGAAACGTAATGGAACCCCACAGACGACTTACCCACACAATGTACAAACAAATCCAAAATTCTCCTTTTACGAGAATAAGTCAGATTATTGGTGGAGGTAATAGTACACCAGTGATGACATATTTATGAATGCAGACATCAATTTTTGCCAATAAACAACTGAAAATGTTACACAATGTTCCTTTAACAACATGCAGGCACTCACGCTGGCCTCAGACCTGCACCAATTCATCAGTCTGAGCGTGCTATATCCTTAATCACCGACTCTTGCTCTCCCGTTATTAGTTCTAGAAATTCTGACAATTGGCACCAGCCTCTGACATTCTTTCATCTGTTTAACATGGGTCGTCTCTTCGCATGGAGCCACTTAAATCGGTTATAGGCAGAAAATCCTTGACCACATTAAAGTTCTTCTTTAGTAATCACCACACATGCGTGCAACGAACCAAACGACATCCGAAACTCCCACATGCTCGTGAAGCTCTTTTGGGGGCTCTATCCGAAGCCGAGCTCACAAAGAGGCAACTCCCCCATCCAGCCTCACTCCCGGGATCCCTCCTGCATTCCTGCCTTCAACCCAACACATCTACCATTGTGCTCACCTGCTACCCAAGAACCCAGTCTTCATCCATCAACCCTTAGTCTTCCATCCCTTCGTCCCTCAACCCTCATCTCTTCATTCCTTACTCTATATCCCTTGATCTTTACCCCATCATCCCTAACCTTTCATCCATCTTTTCCTCCAAACCCATAATCCATCATACGCAATAAATTATTCATTCTTTACCTTATTGGTGTGGTCTTTGTTAGTGAATTTGCATTTGTTTAAAATTTGTCATTATCTAAAGCTAAAAAAAGTTTTTAATACATGTGGCCCATGGACATTTTCTGGTTTTAAATTCCAACCCAGTTGAATGTATAACTGAAAAGCCCTGCATTAGATCATAACCTGGAAAATAGCTGGGGAAAGGCTGTGTGTCTGCTATGATCAAGACAAAACTAACAAGTTGCAAGTCCCTTTTAGTTTTTACACATTACTTTATAACGCTTAACTTCTAACACTCGACAAGAGTCAGAAACAAGGGCTTAGAGTTGGACAGGAGGCACCAGTATCCCCAAACTACTGAATTGTCTCGAGCAGTTACACTGTTGTCTGTCACTGTCTCGTCAGTATTATTTGGTACACAAACGGTCAACAGATTTCATTCTCTACTACAAGTCCTGCCTTCCTAACCCATCATTGCTAATAGGATTGACTTTGATGTTTCTTGCTAACAGGTGAGAGGTTGTAGCTCTGTCAACTATTTGCGTCCTCTGAGCGGTGTCCTGTGAGCTGTACTTTATTGGAGGTGGTCAAGTTAACATTTGTATGAAAAATAAACCACAAACATGAGTTTTATGTCTGATCAGAAATGTTTTCAGTTAGTTTGGGGTTTTCACCTGTGCTCCGATGAAGAGCAGCATGCAGCCACTTAAACTTTGTTTCATTCAGAAAGGGTCCCAAATGGGGTTTTGTGCCTGTCAGATGATCTTATAATGCACAGCTATACTGTGCATTATATACACAGCTAACTATAGACATTAAGGAAATGTTACCCTATGACTGTATTCTCATTAAATTATGAGTTTATTCTTGTATTATCACAACTTTTTGGTCAAAATATTATAACTTTAAACACTAACATTAAATATAATATAATATAATATAATATAATATAATATAATATAATATAATATAATATAATATAGTCCAGGGGTTCATAATTTAATTAATGCGACACAATTTATCATTCATATAGGTGCCATATGCACATTTAAAGACATAAGCTCCTTAAACAAAAAACACAAAGGAGGAAGGTATAGTAAATCATGCCTACGCATATACTTACTCACCAGAGATAACATTAAATGATTAACGTTGATTAACAGGAGAATAAATATTTGAAAGCAATACAGAATGCCAGTGAGTCTTACTGCATTATATTTTGAATTGAGGGATTTTGTTTTCTCTTACATCAATTAAGACATTTCCACCATAAACGGTCTATAAAAATTGATGTTTGACGAAAAGTTTTTGACGTTCAGTTTCAATGGGGAGGACCCCCAGATTCCCCACTTAATATGTGTCCCCACCAATATTGAAATCAAACCTATGCCCTTAGTGTTAACACATGACAGGCCTTTGAGACCAAACATGGTTTGAGCTGGGCTCGCCGCTTGGTTAAGCATACAAAGTGCAGTAGCAGCAGCAGTGGGAGCTTGCCCTCAGCACTGTGGCTGTGGTTGTGCTAAGCTTGATGTGGGGAAAAACCATTGTGGTGCTGCAAAAGCCATTAAAATTATTGATTTCAGAGCACAGTAATGCCACTGATCTGATCTGACAGGCCCCTGACCAATGGGTAGTCACTAGGTACATGTAATGGGCATAATTAAATTACAAATGCATGTAATTGTAAAAAGTTACAGTTACTGAGAAAAACATTAAATTCATTCATTAAAATCATTAAATAAGATTACTAATGAAAATGTTGGTGATTACAAAGGGATTACATCTGAATATAATTTCTTTTGGGTAAAATGCTTGTGTGGAACATTCTACTGCTTTGCATCTTTTTGCGGTGCAGGAATCCTTCTGGCATATTTCTGCACAACACGAGTCAGCAAAAGTGGTAACAATTTGAGCACAACACCATCAAGGTTAAGATGTCTTACAAACAGTTGTCCCTATGTCCGGACAGGCTCCATTAATGTAGCATTCTGCATTCAAACATTGACTATTGTTTTTGATTCCTTCTCTTTTTGACATTACACAACTTCTGCCAGTCGCATCAATGCGCATTGCTGTAAGTAAATGGATTCTGCCATGCCTGGGACCTGCCAACCACACCAAGGTGGGTGGACAAATTGTAGGACGACAACGCTTTGCAGCTCAGGAATCTCAACAATATTGTCCTTCTGAAACCAGAAAAGGGCTCTTACATTACTGTACAGTGTAAAGCTTGTTTACCAGCAGCAACATTGAAATGTTTGATGTAAAACCAAAGGAGCCAACATCTATTGGGTAGTTACTGTAACCTCAGTGGGTCACAGAACAAAGTAATCAAAAATGTAATGTAATGAGTTGTAACTAGTAACTAGTAATCTGTAACCTGTTAACTATTCCAAAGTATCCTTCCCAACACTGCTCATAACACACCTGCAGGCCTTTGAAGGCTCCAGTTCACCTGTACTGCATGGACAAACCCAGGTTTTCTGCTCTGAGCTAACACATCTATGGAAGAACACAAATATGGAGGAAGTGTTGTGGAAATAATTATTGTATAAAGCATTTCATTAATTATATCTGATTGAACATTTAAACATTATATAAATCAATTAATTAATCCACAAACAAACAAACTAATTTGTAAAGTATTTCTGGTTTTACCTTTTACTATTATTATTATAAATATTTACTATTTAGAAAACCGAACAAAGGACTGTATCCTCGAGGTTGTACAGAAATTGTAATACATCAATAAATAAATATATTATTTATAAAGTTTGGTTGTCCAAAACTGTAAAACACAGAAGCAAAACAACATCATTTGGTGAGACTCAGACAGGAGTAGGTAGGTACATATTGGACAGTATTTTTTTTGGCACTGATTGGATGTGCTGACTGCTGGTCTGTGACAAATGGAAGTACTTCTTCTTCTCTGGATTTCTGACAGACTGGATGCCTTGTGGTACATTGCTACCCCTCACAGGCTGGCAGTCTAAGGTAAAATAAAACTTTATTTATCCCGAATGAAATTGCTCTGCGGTAGTTGCAGGACAAAGTTGGAAGAGTGCAAATATAAACATATATATGATATGATACAACAAACATTGGTAGTTGCTTCAGTGGTGTTTGCATTGTGTACGTTCATTTTTTTTCTTCAATTTTACACCATGTCTTGCTCAACTTTGCTGTGAGCACAAGTGTAGGTATTGCAGATATCAGGTATCCATTTAAACTCCAGATTTTCAGGGTTTTTGGAAGCCAGTGGTAGGAGCCGTGAACGGGAACCCAAAGGCAGCCGAGCATCATCTACAGGGGCATACATGGTCACTTTTCCATGGCAAAACAAGGTTCAAAATTGAGTACAATATGTTGAATGAAGCCATGACTATGAATACATGATTTCCTGAGAAGCAACTGTCATATTCACGAGGGGTTAAATGGCATTAAGTCGAACTGAGATGCAGTCCCTCTGTAGATATAAAGATTTGGTAACACTTCTGTCACTAATCATTTATACATGTTTTGAAAATTATTAGTTCATTATTAACTAATGGCTCATAAATTATTTATAAGTGCTTTGTTAACGTATCACAAGTCACCTACAAATGTCATAAATCATTGATAAGCCATTAGTTAATAATGAACTAATCATTAACAAAACATTGATACATGTTTGTAAATGATTAGTAAGCGCTTTAACATATCACAAGTCATCTATACAGTACAGGCCAAAAGTTTGGACACACCTTCTCATTCAATGCGTTTTCTTTATTTTCATGACTATTTACATTGTAGATTCTCACTGAAGGCATCAAAACTATGAATGAACACATGTGGAGTTATGTACTTAACAAAAAAAAGGTGAAATAACTGAAAACATGTTTTATATTCTAGTTTCTTCAAAATAGCCACCCTTTGCTCTGATTACTGCTTTGCACACTCTTGGCATTCTCTCGATGAGCTTCAAGAGATAGTCACCTGAAATGGTTTCCACTTCACAGGTGTGCCTTATCAGGGTTAATTAGTGGAATTTCTTGCTTTATCAATGGGGTTGGGACCATCAGTTGTGTTGTGCAGAAGTCAGGTTAATACACAGCCGACAGCCCTATTGGACGACTGTTAAAATTCATATTATGGCAAGAACCAATCAGCTAACTAAAGAAAAACGAGTGGCCATCATTACTTTAGGAAATGAAGGTCAGTCAGTCCGGAAAATTGCAAAAACTTTAAATGTGTCCCAAGTGGAGTTGCAAAAACCATCAAGCACTACAACGAAACTGGCACACATGAGGACCGACCCAGGAAAGGAAGACCAAGAGTCACCTCTGCTTCTGAGGATAAGTTCATCCGAGTCACCAGCCTCAGAAATGGCAAGTTAACAGCAGCTCAGATCAGAGACCAGATGAATGCCACACAGAGTTCTAGCAGCAGACCCATCTCTAGAACAACTGTTAAGAGGAGACTGCGCGAATCAGGCCTTCATGGTCAAATAGCTGCTAGGAAACCACTGCTAAGGAGAGGCAACAAGCAGAAGAGATTTCTTTGGGCCAAGAAACACAAGGAATGGACATTAGACCAGTGGAAATCTGTGCTTTGGTCTGATGAGTCCAAATTTGAGATCTTTGGTTCCAACCGCCGTGTCTTTGTGAGACGCAGAAAAGGTGAACGGATGGATTCCATATGCCTGGTTCCCACTGTGAAGCATGGAGGAGGAGGTGTGATGGTGTGGGGGTGTTTTGCTGGTGACACTGTTGGGGATTTATTCAAAATTGAAGGCACACTGAACCAGCATGGCTACCACAGCATCCTGCAGCGACATGCCATCCCATCCGGTTTGCGTTTAGTTGGACGATCATTTATTTTTCAACAGGACAATGACCCCAAACACACCTCCAGGCTGTGTAAGGGCTATTTGACCAAGAAGGAGAGTGATGGAGTGCTGCGGCAGATGACCTGGCCTCCACAGTCACCGGACCTGAACCCAATCCCAGATGGTTTGAGGTGAGCTGGACCGCAGAGTGAAGGCAAAGGGGCCAACAAGTGCTAAACACCTCTGGGAACTCCTTCAAGACTGTTGGAAAACCATTTCAGGTGATTAACTCATATCGCAGCGGTGCCTGGACAGCGTGACGTGTGTGGTTGTGCTGCTGCCGTGGTCCTGCCAGATGCCTCCTGCTGCTGCCATCATTAGTCATTAGTCATACTTCTACTGTTATTGTACACGACTATTGTCACACATGTATACTGCCAGATATTAATACATACTTTCAAAATATTGTACCACAGTAGCCAGAACTATAATATTATTACTTTCAATAATGTTGTTGTAAGCTACTGTCATTACCTGCATCTCTCTCTCTCTCTCTCTCTCTCTCTCTCTCTCTCTCTGTCTCATTGTGTCATGTGGATTACTGTTAATTTGTTATGCTGATCTGTTCTGTACGACATCTATTGCACGTCTGTCCGTCCTGGAAGAGGGATCCCTCCTCAGTTGCTGTTCCTGAGGTTTCTACCATTTTTTTTCCCCGTTAAAGGGTTTTTTTTGGGGAGTTTTTCCTTATCCGCTGCGAGGGTCATAAGGACAGAGGGATGTCGTATGCTGTAAAGCACTGTGAGGCAAATTGTGATTTGTGATATTGGGCTGTATAAATAAAATTGATTGATTGATTGAAATTGACTACCTCTTGAAGCTCATCGAGAGAATGCCAAGAGTGTGCAAAGCAGTAATCAGAGCAAAGGGTGGCTATTTTGAAGAAACTAGAATATAAAACATTTTTTCAGTTATTTCACCTTTTTTTGTTAAGTACATAACTCCACATGTGTTCATTCATAGTTTTGATGCCTTCAGTGAGAATCTACAATGTAAATAGTCATGAAAATAAAGAAAACACATTGAATGAAAAGGTGTGTCCAAACTTTTGGCCTGTACTGTACATCTTTTATAAATTATGCCATAAAACATTTAAAAGCCATAAGCTGATAATGAACTCATTATTAACTCATCATTAACATAAATTATTAGTATAGCACATAGCAAATGTGTTTTAAGTCTTGCAAACCTTTAGTTAACCACAAAATCATCATTAACTAATCGTTAGTAAATAATTAATGCATAATTAGTTGATATATTGTGGATCACATGTCATCTGGGAAATAAAGTTAACTTCTGCACACTTTGACTGCCAGTCAAGTTCCTGGCATACAGGTGAAAAGGTGTTGGTGACTCCATGGGCTCTAGTTTCCCGGCGTAGTGCAGGGTGGCACAGGGTGGCGAACCCCGCGCAGAGCTAGTTTCGAGCAGCACAACCTGAGGCGCACTCAGTTTGGTAGTTTGGCAGACCGAGGTGCACTGAGATGGGTATGGCGGCACAGCAGGGGGAGGTGTCGACAGATGCAGCTTGGCGCAGTGACAGTTTTGTGCCAAAAGGCTTCGCCGAAGGTGCGCTAAAAGCTCGCCAGCTGAAACCAGGTCTACTGTCAGCACAGGCGGAGCACAGCCAGTGTAAGCCAAAGATTGGCTGACCGGCGGACAATGCGCACAAGTCACCAAAACCTCACAGGCAGGTTTCCAGAATGTCAGGCACATTAACGATGCAATAAATACCCCCCAAAAAAACACTATTCAATGCAACTATCTGCAATCAGCACATAAATGTATCTCTATATCGACTGTCCCGTCACATCTGATCAGATCAAAGGGGACTGGCACCGTTTGGCACATTTGGCACGCATAATGCAAACCCAACCTGATTTGATTAACACAGCTGCAAACTAATGAGTTCACATCCCTCTCAGCCAACCACAAACAGCCACAGCATCAGATAGGGAGTATATATATTCAGCATCTGTCATCTTAGAAAAGTCAAAAGAAAAGAAACAGAGTGAAACTGCGAGAGAGAAAGAGAGAGCGCGCCCGAGAGAAACGCAACATTGATTTACAATTGTGGTGACCTCCTCCCAGGCTACCTTTGCATCATCAGCCCATGGAGGTCTGCTTGCAGTTCCGTATATTCGGACACTGCGAGCTTGGACCTCCCGGACCAAAACATCAGTTTCCTCCTGGGAGAAGTTTGGCCATCTGACGCTGCTGCTCTCTTCTGCCATGGTGAATTGAGCAAACTCTCATTACGCCTTCGCACAGTGCATTTAATGGCGAGGAGAGGGGCTCATTTGATTGGTGTGATGTGTGTAAAACCCACTCCACGCCTTCTCTCCTCCCTCTTTCCGACTTGTGCAGGTAGGAGGGACGGAGGTGGGAAAGAGGAGTCACTGCGCCAATGCGCATGGTGTGCCAAACTTGCAAAATCCGCCTGGCCACACCCAGTTGGCGAAGAACAGGTGCGCTGCGTCCCCGCCTCGCCCGGTCTGCAAAACTAGAGCCCCATGTGTGTCAGTTGTCTATACCCTCTGTAAGGTACAATACACTCCAAATGGGCCATATGCAATGATCAAGTTCAATCATTTAAGAAAAGGTTTAGTCAACTGAATGAAAAGAGAAGGGAGGGGAAACTGCATGGTATAATTTTAAACATTTACAAAGAAGCACATCATTATTATTATATATTTATAATCACCATTACTTTATAATCTCTTGAGTAATAAATATTGATGGTTACTACCACATTTTATCTTCCTGTGTCCTCCTTAAGTGTAAACTATTCAGTCTAATCAGTCTCTTAAGTTTAAATTTAGGACTAACATGATCAGTGTTACTCACCTTTTATAAATATGTAAATGTATTACTGAATCCTTTACAAGTCATTTACAAATGTTTCTGTATGCCCTAATCTAAAGTGTAAACTACTCAACACAAGTAAATGTGTTATGTCATTTGTGGATCCTCCTCACCTGTAACAAATTATTTGTTCATGTGTAAAAGTCATTTACAAATCTTTCTGCATGACCTATTCTGAACTGTAACTATTCCATTATGTACACATAGCGTTTTACTGTTCCCCAACAATTACAGGAAATGTAAAATTATAAGTTAACATTTAAACATTTACTACTCATATGCTTTGTGTAGACCATTAAGTTGATTTTTTGGGCAGTTTTGCCTTTAATTGATAGGAAAATCAAGTGTGAAAGGGGGAGAGAGAGAGGGAATGACATGCAGCAAAAGGCCACAGGCTGGAGTCAAACCCGGGCCATTGCCGCAACAGCCTTGTACATGGGGCGCCTGCTCTATCCACTAAGCCACCAATGCCCCATAGACCATTAAGTTTTATAACCATGAGTAAAAGTTATGAAACCATTTGCTGTAGCTGGCTTGTTGATCCAGTTTTTGAAAGGGTTTAAATACGATCAGACAGTGTCTAAAAGTGACAACAGAATGTTTATTACATCATTGAAGTAACAAATTAAGACATTCACATTCTGCCTAAAATTGAACAACTTAGAAAAGTTGCAACTTCATATACACAAACATAACTTCCCTTTTATAATAGTACCGATATTTCTATAAACCTAATTCTCACAACTGCATGTACCAGCTGTTAAACTAAACATTTCCTTTACATCTAATAATTCTGCATTACCAAACAAAAATGTACTTTCAGCACAACATACCTTAGAACATAATAGCATTTACTTGAAATGATGGCCATGAACACTATAAATCTGGTATCAAGTTGCCATACAATATTGTTGTTTTGTTATACCAATAACTCCTCTGTTTTATTACCCTGAACCTCCAAAGTTTCGTTAACCCGTACTACTATTACTACTATTACTATTTGGTATGAACACTTGTTTTAGAATCTAAATACATACAACACTATAGCAGGAAATGTAATGTTTGTATAGCTCAACACTGTCAACAATTTAGGGAATATTCCTTTTGCTTATAGCACTATAGCCTCGCCAAACCCCGCACCCACCCATCACTTTTTCTTAATTATGGGGAGCTGCTTTCCATTCTGTTTGAAATTATCAACCTTCATCAAAAGTTCAGGGTCGTTGCTCAAGACACCTGGACACTTCATAACAAAGGATCTCAGCTTTTGCCTTTTGGAGTAGCCTTGTAGGTGTTTTCATACTTTGTTTGCGACACAATGGCAAGCGCTGCAATCACAGCACTGTTCCTGTCCACTCCGACAGTCCTGTAGGAAGATCTCAAGTTCTTCCCTCTCCTGAACTCATGGAAGACCTTTTTGTATCTCTTCACAACCTGCTGTGGATTCAAAGCTACAATTAAAAACAAAAACACAACAATACATATATAACCAAACTTTGCAAATAGCAGTACTACTCTGGTCTTGTTAGTGTTACATTTAATTCCGTCATGCAGTACATGTAATCTAGTTGGTGAAGATTCTCAGTCATCCAGGTCATGGTAATCGTAAGTGCTATATCGTAGGCATTTGGACTTGCTTGCGTTTCTTGAAGATGTTTCATCTTCAAGAAACGCAAGCAAGTCCAGTTGCCTATGATATAGCACTTGGTGATTACATGTAATCTATGTTTTCCGTTAGAATCACGTACCCTGTGATAGTGCATTACTGGCTTTGAAGAAGCAGAATTCAAGGCCTGGAGCTGGGCAAGAAAGCTCGTGACCTTGTTCCCTACTTCCTGAACAAACTTTCTTTGTTTTCTATTAAATATCAAAAACTCAATTACTCAGAGGTAAAAAAAAAATCACTGGAGACACGTAGAATCAGGTGCAACTGAGTTTAATGTGCTCGCAGGCAACAAAGCACATCAACTCAATGAGTCAAACTCCGGAGCAGGACTGAAGTTTTCCCTTCTGTGCATCCCTTTTTAAGGCTGGTGAAGATTCTGTTGAGTCTCCACCTTTTTTCTTTAATCCTACCCACTTGGGCTGAACATAACGGTGTCACGGCTCTCCGTTCTTCCCTTGAAGCCAGCCTACCCACTGGAGCTTGTACATAATGGTATCCCAGCTTTCCCTTTTTCCCTTGGAGCCAGTTTCACCGTGTAATGCTTTCCTGGGCAGTCTAGGCCCGCCTCCTATTACCAGGGTCATATCAGGCCAAGCTGGAATTCCCCTAACTTTCCACCAATATTTCTGAGCCCATCCTCATGCTATTTTTTAAAAAAATGATGCACAGTGAATCCTAGGTACTTTTCCAACACAATGCTTAAGTGCTCAATGAGTGTATGTGTGTGTCATAGAAATACATGAAATAATAAACCAGTGTGTGACTGTAAGTGCACAGAGTACCTTGCTTTAACACGTATCTTTAAAGGTCAACTTAAAGGTACAGTATAAACACTACAGTAAATTAGTACATTACACTACAGCTTCTAGTAGACACATTACTCAAATATATGATTAAACATAGAATTGACTCTTTTTGGACCCAAATGAAAATAGGTCATGTAGTCGACGTTTTTATAATGTTGTTTTTATTAACAGGTCCCAAGGATAAAGATTTTCAAAGATCATTAGAGACCACTTAACTCCCTTTGCGAAGATTCTGTCGTCCCTTCTCTTCTCTTTCTTTCTCTTCCTTCCCTTCAACTTCTTCTATTTCTTTTTCTTGTCCTCGTTGCGCTTTTTCACTTTCTTTCTCTCATCATCAGAGGATGACGCGCCTTGATTAGCAGCCCTGCTAGGATCTTAAGACAATGCTTCTTTTCTCAACCACATCCTGTCCATTCCTGTCACCCTGGCGGATCACACCCTCCCCTCTCTCACCAAATGTTGCTGAGCAGAAACTTAGTATGTCTCTGGGAGCGAAATTATACATTTGTTTCCTTTTTTTTGGTTGCTTTCCTATGTTCTAAACTTGTACATGTGCATAATCCATGTTTGTTTTATCGGAATATTTTCCTTTAATCCTGTAAAATACAAAGATTTATAAGTTGCAAAATTAAATTTCAATTTCAACTGTTAACCCCTCATCTAACATGGAGCCATACTGCGTTCCCGCAAGGAAGTCCACATCATAGCTAGAATTAAGATATTATTGGGTTTATTAATCAACTTTTTTGCATGAATATGTCCTTCTTCATTTTGTTTTTCATTATATACTGCAACTAGAGGTTAGTCTAGAGTGTGTGTGTATGTGTCCATCGTGCGTAACATATCAAAGTAAACAACCTTGTATAAGGAAAACATTGAGTTTCCTCCAAAATAAAATAATGGGCGTATTTTACAACTAGAGAGGCCACCTTATCAAATCCGCCCACTTTGGCCAGATAAATATGAGTGCGCTCGGCGCGGCTCGCTCTCTCGTTTCCGTTACTCTCTTGTTGCTCTCTTCTTCATTTTAGTCTCTTGCGTTTGTTTTGCGTACGCTCTTTCGTTTTTAATTTATCTACTTGCATTTGCGTGTCTTATGTTTTTAACCAGTTACATTTGGTTCCTGCGTAACTCTTTTGTGCTCACGATCAGTTATTTTAAACTTTTAAATTTTGCTTATTCAGTTTTCTTTTATCTCCAGTGTTTTCAACATTTTGCACGTTAATAATAACTTTGACAACAATATCGAAAGGCCAACAAAGTTGTTTTCACCATTATTATAAGCGAGTAATCATAATGAAGTAGACCAGCACCTGCCGACCGACCTCTTCGCCCCAGATTCATCGGAATCAGCAGCTGTCAGCCACTCATCACCGTGGTTCTTGTGCAAACCCAAAGACTCTCTGCAGCACAAGGGAAACAACGTTTGGGGCCACCTGCAGGAAATCTTAGACTCAACCTCTCCCACACTGCTGTGTGCCAGCCGGCTCACAGTCCAGGGCCCCAAGAGGAGCTTCGCCTTTGGTCCCCACTGCTAAAAGTAGGCAAAGAACTTCCATAACTTGAGTAAGCCGCTGTGCGGTGAAGAGTGGGGTCGAGCAGGAGGCTTAGTTAATTATCCTGATCTTAATTAAGGTTTTATTAGATAAATGATTTTGCGCCTATAGGCCTAGTCATGCTCTCTCACTATTGCCAAACTAAATAACTCACATGAGTGTTACCTCTCATTTCAATCCATCTATATACTAGATACTGTTGATTTTGTGTTATTTCATATATTTATCATTTGCTATTCATTTATTCAGTTGTTACACATTTAGCTTAAATAAATCTTCATTTATCGCCAAGCCGTTGTCTGTGTATATCTTTTGGACAGAAGCTTAGATCCCTGTATAGAGGACTCATAACCCAGATTTTGAGATTGATTCATTATTGTTAAGCGTGCTGACTAATTAATAATTGGTTTATGGAGTTATTAATTTGATTAGTTGCTTCCCTCATCAGGAGGGTGATGCCCCAAAATTTTATTACGAGTGCAAATTTTCTCAAAAAGGTATTTCCTCTACATCTGTCTGAAGACAAGAAACATCAAAAAACAAACATCAATAAACACCTAAGACCAAAATACAATTATGACCTTAATAGAACAATAAAAGGACGTCTGTCCTGAATGGCAGTGTGTGCTGCAACATAAAAATAATGACTTTTTTTGCAAAGTAGAAAAAGACAAAAATAATTAACAGATTAAAGAGACAGGTCGCCAGACTATTGCAGGGCTGACATATAGAGACAGACAACCATTCACTCTCAAATTCACACAAGTGGGCACTTTAGAGTCACCAATTAACCTATCCTGCATGTCTTTGAATTGTGTGAGGAAGCCGGAGTATCCGGGCGGAGAACATGCAAAGTCTGCACAGAAGGGCACTGTATGTTTAGAATATAGTGCCAATTTTTGAAAATATGACAAAAAAATTATTTTCATAAAAGTTACCAACTGTGTCTATGAGTTAAACTGTACCCCCTCACAAACAGGCATCTAAACACTAGCTGTGCTGGCCACAAGAGAGCATTCAAGTTAAACTGGACAACAATAGCACGACTCCCAATTACTGCCTATTTCATATAAACTTCATAATTGCTTCATTAAGTCATTCTTTAAATGAAGTGCAAGGCTCTGGGTTTCTTCCTATGAGTATTGAGGTAATTACTTAAAAAAGGACCCCATCACTAAAAACTAAATACCTACACAAATTACTTTACCTAAAAATTACTCTAACCCCATACATGTTTAAAAAAGACAAGATTAATCAATCAGTCATTCACATAGATATTCACCAATTCTCAGTTTGCCTTAATTTCTAACTCAAAAGCATGAACAGCAGCATATTGCAAAATCTTAGCACATTCAGTCCATTAATACTGCCCTTGCACAAAGTAATCATGGTCAAAAGTTTAGCTACAGTTTAGATGATACAGATAGTGAAGCACGATTCCACTGCAAACATGTATTTTATTCATTCAGTCATTTTATTTTAGATAGGCATGTCCCGATCCGATCACGTGATTGGAAATCGGGGCCGATCACGTGGTTTCAGACTCGATGGGAATCGGAAGTTACATCCCGATCAGGGATCGGATATAGGCCTATGACATATCAGATACATGTCAGGGTTTTCCCTATTTGTCTAAAGCAAGACGGGCCGCATGGGGGGCGTTCAGATGTAGCTCTTTTGCACTCTCAAACCCATTACTTTTACTGTAGACGTGCGTCATGTGCGCTCATAACCCAAAGCGACGCCAGTGGCGCGCCTTCGGTGCAACGTGCTTGTTTTTCGTGCACGTCCGTGTGTGTGTGGCTGTGTCGTCGCGGACATGTAACGATATGAAATGACGGCGCTTGCGAGAGTGTGAGAGACGATCGTCCGTGTCACCGTGTCAGCTGACTGTTTAGTACGTGTGTGTGGCTGAATTGTTTCACTGCTGACTTCCAAGCAGCTGTTGTTGTTGATGTTTGAGCGCTACAGACCCCAGCAGCAACAACAGTCACTGCAGCTTCTACTGAGAGCGAGTCAGACATAACGCACGTGAGACAGACACACGGACAGACTGCGCAGATGTCGCGGACATCGTTAAACTTCTCACACTGTTGTGTGACGGCAGATGCAGAACCTGGTATTTATTTAAAGTTAGAGAGGGGGAAGGAGTGAGGTGAGCTGGGTGAGGGAGGGAGGGAATGAGGGAGGGAGAAGGAGCGAGGGGGGGGGGGGGGCAGACAGGCAGGTGAGGGAGGGATAAAGGGAAAGAGGCTGGTGACTGAGAAAGGCATTATAAGCTATTTTATTTTTGACCAAATGTTCTTGTTGTTGACTAATGGATAATGGAATTAATATTATACCGTGGAGCTACTGTACTATTATCATACAGTGAGGTTTTGATATCATGACATGTCTTACAATACTGCAATAAATGTCATGGGCTTGTTATTGGGGTACAGTATTGTAATATTGTGATATTGTTACATCCCTAGTAGAGCACAAAGAACAGAAAAATAGTGGGATGATACAGTTAATCTACAGTAAAAAATTTTACTGCATTGCCAAAGTATCGGATCGGGACTCGGTATCGGCAGATACTCAAAATCAAATGACTCGGACTCGGACTCGGGGGCAAAAAAACGTGATCGGGACATCCCTAATTTTAGATAGATTAGATTTATACAGATTACACAAAAACACACCTAACTCAAATAGTAAATGGTCAGACTGAAACCAACAAACAAACGAAAAAAAAACAACAACAAAAAAAAGAGAAATAAAAATACAAAAAAGCAACATCAACACAAATCAATCATCATCCCCCAAATTGAGCTACTAGGAAATCGTTCACGATTTGCTCCCAAGGTTGCAAAACCTTTAAATATAATTTCAGCATATTCCTCTCCCATAAAGTCTATGACAGGGGACCAAACAGAGAAAAAAAGCATTCAAGTCTCCATGTAGGACATATGTGAGTCTTTCCAAAGGAAGTAAACATACAACATTATTGAGCCAACCTGAAACTGATGGACTGTCATAGTCTAGCCAGTGCTGTAACACTGATAATCTTGCACAGTATCACAAAAGACTGAGATTTCTCTTATATATGTTTAATTCAGGTGAGGCAGCGTGTAGGCCTAATATACACTGTAGTGGATTAAGCTCAATAGAGTGATGTATCATGGATGATATTTTATTACCAATTTTGACCCAAAATTTCTGTATTTCTGGACAGCTCCACATTAAATGAATATAAGTACCTACATGCTGTTTACATCTTTCACAAATACCGGAACAGTCATTATCATATTTACTCCTGAGATAAG
The DNA here is from genome assembly GCF_011397635.1 of Epinephelus fuscoguttatus. NCBI lineage: Eukaryota > Metazoa > Chordata > Actinopteri > Perciformes > Serranidae > Epinephelus > Epinephelus fuscoguttatus. The sequence continues at coordinate 46,828,088 of NC_064756.1, read as the reverse complement.
GGGTAGTTTGTAATTTACGTATAATCTTAAACTGAATTTCTTTAGATTTATAATTTTTGCATATTTTTTTTGCTGTTTAACATAATTGTTTCCCATTGATGATCAGTTATTGCAATCTTTAGGTCCCGTTCCCATGATTGCCTGCCGCTGAGTGTATGTATTTTACTTAAGGCAAACAGTTTGTTGTAAAGATAACTAATTTTTTTCCTCCTCAGTAGGCAGACCTGGTAAAGAAGTGATTCAATATGCTCTGGTCCTTGACCTTCCTTGTACTGGGGTATTGAATTTAAAAAACTTAGAACTTGCAAAAATCTAAAGAAGTGTGTTTTTAGATAGGCCATACTCTTCCTGCAATTGATTAAATTATTTCAAAGCACCTCCTTCATAAAGATCATTTATCACATTAATTCCAGAAATATTCCACTCTTTATAACCAGGGTCAACACAAGAAGGAATAAAAGTTGGGTTATCAACAATTGGTGCATAAAAGGAATATCTTCTGTTCGTAGAAAATGCTTTCTTTATATTATTCCATGTATTGAGAATGTTACACACAATAAAGTTATCCGTCTGGCAATTGTTCAATGTTATCTAAAAATGGTAGACTTGCTGATGAGGGTGAGCTACAATCATTGTGAGTCAAGATCTAGCCAGATTAATTTAGAGTCTTGAGTCTTGAGTTTTTCATTTATATTGACCATTCTTTCAAATAAACACAAGAAGTTTGTGCTCTAGAGAAAGGATCAGCACTCAGTGAATAACCTCCTAAGCCCTATGATAAGCTATTATGGCAAGGCTTAACTGTACACCAGTGAGCAGTGATAACTAACATGTCTTTGGGGTCATCAAGTGGGAACCTCCTTTCACCAGTGTTTCATCTAGTTGGTCCCACGACACCTCCAGGAGGCTAGATAGTGATCTCTGGCGTACCAGAGACACTCCCCTAATGCTCCCCACACCAACCCAATAACCTCCTTTACCATACTTACGCATGGCTTTCTCAGCCCAAACAGCACTGCCACCGTCAATCAAACCCAGGCTCCGTACATGCGAGCTCCAGGTAGAAACAGTGCTGATACTACCTTTCCTAGCACATCTAAGCTTTTTTCTTTCATAGGCTTCTTCCACTGAGTCTTCCCAAGGAACTGTCAGCTCAATGAAATAAAGTATCCGTTGACTCACTGACCACAACACTATGTCAGGCCTCTGCTTGGGACAAACTATTTCCTGGGGAACAACAAGCTTTCCCCCTAAATCTACTTGCATTTCCCAATCACAAGCACCTTCTAGGCAGCCAAACCCTTGCCTCCTTACTAACTTTTCCCTTCTGTATTTCTCCCCCTCACGGACAAACTGAATTGCTAAACTCCTTTTCTTCACACCATCTGAATTAACCTGTCTTCGTTTCCCTTTGATGTCTGCAGCTAAACATTTCAACACCTGATTATGTCGCCATGTATATCGGCCTTGTGACAAGCTAACTTTACAGCCTGACAAAATATGCTTTAAAGTTGCGGTACCTGAACACAACGGGCATGATGGGTCCCCATCTACCCACAGTTTTAGGTTCTGGGGGGTTGGTAACACATTGTATGTAGCCCCTGCCAGGAATCTAATACGATTCTCCTCCATACTTCACAGGTCCCTCCAACTAATTTTCCTCTTCTCTACACTTTCCCAATTCAACCACTGTCCCTGCTTAGCCTGGTCAACTACTTTTGCACCCTTTAATATCTCCTCCTGTCTACGTATCTGTTCCACGACCAGCTTCTTTTATCTTTGAGACCTGCTTTATTCCATACCCGTTTGCCTGAGCCAAGCCCCAGGCCTCCCCGGCCAAACTGAACATTACCTAAAATCTCTGCATGCCTAAGAGCTGCCTCTGCCTCCTGAACTGTTGATCTTGGGTTCCACTTCCTCCCCTTGGTTGGATTTGGAACCACACTCCTAACTACCATGTCCTTACTCCCAGATAACAAGAGCTCTGTCCTGACCTTGGTACATTTAAATTCCTCTGTTAAACTAGATACTGGCAGCTGAAGTATCCCTTTTCCATACAATGCAACGCTACTTAGGCACCTAGGAGCGCCCAACCACTTCCTATAAGAGCTAACCGACAATCCTCTCCACAATGGATATTGGAATTTCATAAACTGACAATGGCCACATTAACCTAGGATATAGCCCAATTTGCAAACACCACAACTTTCCTGGAAGTTCTGATTCATCTATTCTATCCAATCCTTCAGCCACATCTTTTCTAAATTTCCCCACCTGTTCCTTATCATTCAGCTCCACATTGTACCACCTACCTAAGCTCTTAACAGACTTTTCCCTAATTGTTGGGATTTCCTCATCATCTATGAAAAACTTCCTATCATTTAACTTCCCTCTACATATCGAGATGCTTCTAGACTTACTAGGCTTGATCTTCATGCTGGCCCACTTGAGGTTCTTATTTACCTTCTCTAGTAGCGTCTTTGTACATGGTATTGTTGTGGTCACCAGTGTCATGCCATCCATGTAAGCCCTAACTGGTGGAAGATGCAACCCGTTCTGCCGTCTCTCCCCACCAACCACCCACTTAGAAGCCCTGATGATTACTTCCAGTGCCATAGTAAATGCTAATGGAGAAATTGTACACCCTGCCATGATGCCTGTTTCTAGCCTCTGCCAACCTGTTGTGAAACCTGCCGCATTTAGACACAACCTAATATCCTGAAAGTATGCTTTCTCTAAGTTAACAACTACCTGTGGCACTTTGAAGTAGTCAGATGCACTCCAAATGAGGTTATGCGGTACTGAACCAAACGCATTTGCAAGATCTAAAAATATTACATGCAGGTCCCTTTTCTTAAAAAACCTGGTATTCCTGCCTTCTGCACCATAGTATCTATTAAGCTATTCCTTTCTAAGTAGCTAGCTAATCTCTGTGCTACTGCACTAATGAAAATCTTCCACTCCACATTCAAGAGAGAAATCATCCGGAATTGGCTAAGGTCCACAGACTCCTTAGGAATAAGGACACCCCCTGCCCTATGCCATGCTCTTGGGATAATTTGTTTCTCCCAAACTATTCTTAGCTGTTTCCACAAAAAATAAGGATATCAGGTGCAGCTTTTTTTCTTTTTTTTTTTAAAGATATTTTTGGGGCCATTTTTAGCCTTTATTTGATAGGACAGATAATGAAAGGGGGAGAGAGAGTGGGAGTGACATGCAGCAAAGGGCCACAGGCTGGAGTTGAACCCGGGCCGCTGCGGCAACAGCCTTGTACATGGGGCGCCTGCTCTACCACCAAGCTGCTGATGCCCCGATCAGGTGCACTTTTATAAAACCGGTAGGCGACTCCGTTAGGCCCTTAGGCCGAAAAAGCTTTTGCATTCCTGACCACCTCCTGAACTTCCTTCCACTTAGGTGGCCTGACATCCATCTCATGCTCATGATAGTATAAAAAAAATTGGTACTGCAAGGCCTCTTTCCACTGGGAGTTGGAGTTTCTGCAATCGCATTTTGGGTCGCCTGTTTTTCCAGATAAACTTAGATATAGTCCTATGTATACCTTTAAAAAACTATTTGGGTTATTGTGTTAGGTATCATTTGCATAGGATACAATATTTTAGGGAGTACATTCATCTTAATAACCGCTATCCGTCCCAGCCATGAAATTGGGAGTGACGACCATCTAAGTAAATCTAATTTAACCTGTTTTAGAATGGGATACAAATTCAGCTTCACCAAATCCTCCAGCTGGTAAGAGATATGGATCCCCAGGTACTTAAAGCCACTGTGTGACAAATTAAATGGTCATGTTAAGCTGTCATTTATATCTCTACTACATCCCAGTGGTAAAGCAATAGATTTATCAACATTAATCTTATAGTCAGAGAGACTACTAAATTCCTCAATAACTTTTTACACAGCTGGAACTGATTTTTTTAGGGTTGGACAGAAATAAAAGTATATCATCTGCATACAATGAAGTAATATGCTCACTTTTCCCAATACCTTTTACATGTGGGTGAGTTCTAATGGCCTCGGCTAGAGGTTCAGTGGCCATAGAAAACAAAAGCAGGAACAGAGGACACCCTTGATGAGTGCCCCGCCCTAGGGTGAACCGGGTGATGTAGAACCATTAGTCATAACCATTGCTTGTGGAGAAGTATATAGTAATTCCAGCCAATTTATAAATATGTTACCCAATGAAAAACGTTTTAAAACATTAAACATATACTTCCATTCTATACAGTCAAACACTTTTTCAGCATCTAGTGAGACCACAATAGAATCTAACTGTTTATTTTTAGCAAACTGAATGACCCCCAATAAGCACCTTACATTGGTATAAGAATGATGACTTTGCACAAATCCTGTTTGATCAGGCCCAATGATAAATGATAAGATAGGGTCTAATTTCTTCGCTAAAACCTTGGCTAATATTTTATTTTCCACACACTGCAAGCTAATTGGTCTGTATGAGGAAGGTTCTTCTGGGTTTTTACCTTGCTTTAAAATTAAAGTGATGGTTGCTGTCTGTATTGATTCAGGAAGTTTTTGAATTAAAAAAGAACGTTCAAATATTTTACTCTGGAGTGGAGTAATAATATCTTTAAACACTTTATAAAATTCTGGGGGAAAGCCATCAGGCCCAGCAGCTTTTCCTGAGGGGATGTCGTCAATAGCTTCCTTTATCTCTGCACAGGTAATTGGTTTATTTAAGGCCTGTTGTTGTTGCTCATTTATTTGTGGTAGATTTAGATGTTCCAGGAAGGCCTTTATTGGAGGGTCACTTTTACTTATTTCTGATGCATATAATAATTTATAATATTTGCTAAATATGTCATTAATCTCCTCAGATGTGAAGCAGTGTTTTCCAAGTGGGTCTTTGAGACATGCAACTGAGTTATGGCTATTATGGTTGTTTAGGATTTTTGAAAGTAAATGACCTGGTTTGTTCCCACACTCATATATCCTCTGTTTATTAAGAAATAGTGCTTTCTCAGCTTGTTGGGATAACAGAGTATTAAGGGCAGTCCTAACAACAATCATTTTTTCATAATTTTCTTTAGTTGGATATTGTTTGTGTATCTGTTCACAATTTACTAATTCTGCCTCCAGGTTTTTCTGTTCAAATATCATTTTCTTCTTCTTTCCACTGCAAAATGAGATAATTAGCCCTCTTAAGTATGCCTTGGTAGTTTCCCAGAGTGTATAGGGGTTTACAGCACCATTGCCACTAATTTCCAAGAACATGGATAGCTCTTTCTTAATATAATCATGAAATTCTGGGTCTGATAAAATGGCTCTGTTACATTGCCATCTAAAAGTGTGTATCGGAGATTGCAGAGTTAAATTTAAAGTAACTGGGGTGTGATCTGATATGTGAATTGAGCCGATCCTACAAACATATTTTTTAAAATGTTACAACATTTCAAATGATTAATCAATTATAGTGCTAGTTTTTTTTCCTAGTGCTAGTTGTGAATGTTACAGACAACAAATCTACAAAACGGTGAAATCGTAGTAGGCTCGTTTGAGATGAACTGCGCCCTTGCCTGGAAAGTCGAGATCAGGTGGCTGCAGCAGGGGGTGAGACAAAATGCTGCTGACAGGTCAGACAGTTTTCGGACAGTTTTCAGCAGCCTTCAGTCCATACAGGAAATCACAGAAACACTTACATCTTGTCCAAGACGATGTCAATTTCTTAAAATATTGTCAGACTTATATACAAATTTGTTCTCAGTCTCCAATTGTTTTAATTATGATAGATTAATTTATTAAAATGCTTTACAGGTGATCTGTAATTTATGTTCATGGTTTGATCTCCATTTTACATGAATTCTTATGTTATTCAGCATCATATCAGTCTGCTGCTGCAGAGGAGACCTGTCCCCTTAAATACACAGGCTAAATAAATTGTGCCAGACTATAAGGTTAATATTTTATAAAAGACAACAGCCTTCATTACAGATCAGTCAGATATAGTCAGGGCTTCACATCTGTACAGATATGTACAGACAGTTATTTTAAGAATCCTCACATCCCACTGACCACAAGTCTCTGTGTTGTGAAATACTTGAATAATTAAAACAGTCCGATGTTAATATACAGTAGACTGCATATAGTTTATGATAACTGTATTTAGTCTCTTAACACTTAACTTCACTATCAATCACACAACATGTTTTCTGTAAAAGGAATAAACCTTCAAATCAGACAAATAAAATTTAAATATCTGAAATTCAACAAATATTAAAAGCTTATCTAAAACATCATCTTGTTGAGTCAATGTCTATTTTACCTGACCCAGTTATTAAGGCGTTCGCTCTGCAAGACAAACAGGTGAGTTTGGCAGTGATTGTGAAAAGTTACTATGATGACGTTTGTGATAGCCTATGGCTGTTGGCGTCTCACAGTTGGCGATGATGTTAATAATAATAATAATAATAATAATAATTTGTACTACAAAATCAATATTAAAGCTTTATATTAGCTGGTAATTTTGGTAATTCTTTTTCTCTTGTTGCAGACAAAGGCCCCTTACACAACTTTAAACACAAACACAATATACAGTTACAATATCACAATTTATAATTAGTTTATGTGGTTTTGTGTGTGTTTTTCTTTTCTGTCAGCAATTTGGAAAAATTAAAACGTCACATCCATATTGCAATAAATTGTGGGTAATTAAACTAGTGAAACCTGCTGAGGTCGCACCCCAAGCAGGCTCTTTGGAAGTCCACAGAAAGTCCGCTTGAGGCCCCTTGTGGACTGAATGAATTGGGGATTTGGACAGCCCTAAGTGAATACACCTGCAAAGTCCGCGAGTCTGCAAGTGCAGTGAAGTGTGGACATTTGGTTTCAACCCAGCTGCAGCGCCTGGCTCTAAAAACTGCGGCTGCCTCGCTTTCGCGATTTTATTGCCATCCACTTTTGGAGTATGTCAGAGCAAGTTGGGATGAAATCGGACACAAAACTAACCGGCATGCATTGTACGCCGATGGCCGGTGGCTCATCTCAAACGAGCCTAGTGATATGCGCTCTTACAAAGGATGCTCCCTTGCCTGTTTGCTCTGGTACTTTTTACATGTTTCACACTTTCCTATCATGTTTTCAATGTCTTTATTTATACCAAGCCAGTATACAGTGTCTCTGGATCTCCTTTTGCACTTTTCTATTCCAAGGTGTCCCTCATGTAGCCTCTGAAGTATCTCCAGTCTCAGGCTGTGTGGAATTATAATCCTATTGTCTCTCAACAACAGTACATTTGCCACACTTAGCTCTGATCTGATGTGATAATATTTTGGACAGGGCCCCTTGGGCCAGCCACTCTGGATGTGTTCTATCACTGTTTGTAGCTCCTTATCTTCAGCTGTCTCTTCAGTTAATCGTTTTGCCATAGCATCAGACACTGGCAGAGACTCAACTATCATGTTAACATGTTTTTGTACTTCTTTTTCAGTTGAGCTCATGTGACTCATCTCTGGAGGTCATGATAGTGCATCTGCTAACACTAGGTGCTTGCCTGCTGTGTATATCAACTCAAAGTCATACCTTTTCATGATGGGGCGCTGAATCCTCTGTGACATCCCATTTAGGCTTTTCTTGATAAGAGACATGAGAGGACGATGATCAGTCTTGACTGTGGAGGTGGGAAGACCAGAGACGTAGCAGTGAAATATTTCAAGTCTATATGATATTTGGAGTCTAATCCAGTCCAAGACATTCTTTCTCAATTTCAGCATATCTTGTTTCAGTCTTAGTCATGGTTCTGGAAGCATAAGCAACTGTCTTCCAACTATCTCCTTCAGCTTGCAGTATAACGGCTCACAGCCTGTCCTTTGAAGCATCTGCTGAAATTTTCAGTTTCATAATATGTAAGCACAGAGGCAGTTGTCAATGTGGTCCTGAAAGCATTCCACTCTCGTTCATTTCTCGCTGTCCATATTAATTCTGTTGGAATCATAAAGTAGCTCTCTTAGTGCTGACGTTCTCACTGACATGTGTGGTATGAACTTTTCAATTAAGTTAATCATCCCCATCACTCTGAGCACACCTTTCTTGTCTGTCATGCGTGGCATGCTTAGGATGGCTTTTATCTTTCTTTCATCTGGCTCAGTACCTTGAGCAAATAGTTTGTCACCCAAAAATGCTATCTCCTGCACACCAATTTGGCATTTGGCACGGTTTAGCTTTAGTCCATTTTCACCTACCCTTTGGAGCACTTTTGTCAGTCTTTCATTATGTTCCTGAAGGGTGGAGCCCCAGATAAGCACGTCATCAACATAACAGACCCCTTCTAGTCCCTCTAACATGTTGTCCATGGCATGATGAAAAATCTCAGAAGCTGAGATTATGTCAAATAGCATTCTGGGTGTTTCTGATTCTGATCTGTATCTGCCAAAAGGTGTATTGAAAGTGCAGTATTCTGAACTTTTCTCGTCCAGCTTTATTTACCAGAATCCCTACGCCACAATCTAGCTTTGTATTTGGCATCATCTCACTTGCAATCTCCTCAGGCTTTGGTATGTGGTAGTGCTCGAGTTTTATGTTTTGGTTTGGTCAGTTCTTTGTTTTTGTTCTTTTTATCCACACACACCACTGAGTTTACCCACTCAGTTGGTTCTTCCACTTTAGTGATGACTTGCAACAGAGACATCCTATCCAGTTCCTTTTTGAGGCGCTCCCGAAGTGGAGCTGGAACTCTGCACGGTGCATGGATTACTGGTTTTGCATCCTCTTTTAGATGAACTTTATGTGGCAGGCATCTTAATCCTCTGAAGACATCATGACAACGTTGCACAATGGAGTCAACTGTTCCTGTGTACTTACTGCTTCTGACCAGTTGATATGGTAGACTCTCCTCACCAGATTTAATTTCTTTGAGGCAACCTCGCCTAGCAGTGAGTCACGGCCCTGAGGCACAACAGAAAACAGTACACTGTAATCTTTGTTCTTTACTGTCACTTTGAGTCTGCACTGACCTCTGCTTTCTATGTCATTTCCATTGTTTGAGGCTGGAGCCTATCCCAGCTGACATTGGGCAAGAGGTGGGGTAAATCCTGAACAGGTCACCAGACTATCACAGGGCTAACATATAGAGACAGACGACCTTCCGCTCAAATTCACACCTATGGGCAATTTAGGGTCACCAGTTAACCTAACCTGCATGTCTTTGGATTGTGGGAGGAAGCCTGAGTACTTGGAGAAAACGAACGTTGATGCAGGGATAACAATGCAGGCTCCGCACAAAAGGGCTCTCCCTGGGTTCGAATCCCCCACCCTGGGTTCAAAACCTCTTGCTGTGAGACAACAATGCTAACCACTGCATCACTGCAAGCATAAATAAAGTTTTTACACATATGTAAAAACTTTATTGGTAAACTAACTACTGTAGTGGAGTAAAAAGTAGTGGAGTAGAAACATGAAGTAGCATAAAGTGGGAATACTAAGCTAAAATAAAAGTGCCTCTAAATTGTACTTGAATACAACACTTACTTTTTACAATACTATTTTGTCACTTTTTGCCACTGTAGAGCATGCATGTGGACTACTGTAGGCTACCTGAAGTTAAACTTCTCACTAGAGGTTAGAAACTATTTGCTCTCTATGCCTGTTTATCTTTTCAGTATTTTCCCAGAGGCCACAGAGGCGGGCAAATAAGGAGGACAATAAGGCATATGTCAATTTTCACTTGTTCCAAAGTCTCCCTCTTCAACTGGATGAGATTTGTGTACAGGTTAGTTTAACAAATTGGTTTTTCTTTTGTGAGGTTTGGTGTAATTCATATTAATGCCACTTTGTCGGGCTGGGCAATATATCCATCTTATATTGATATTGTGATATGAGACCAGATATTATCCTCCAAGAATCGCCACCTTAATGCGATGGAGAAGTTTGAGTGTCCCTGTGAACCTGGAAGCTGTGTTGTCCGGGGCTAATAGCCCCTGGTAGGGTCTCCCAAGGCAAAGTAGTCCCGAGGGAGGGATCAGAATAAGAGCGATTCAGAGACCTTCAATGAAGCGGACCACTCGAGAGAAGAGTACTTCGCCCGGTATGGGGAAACTGGGGCCTCCTCCTGGAGCCAGACCCGAGGGGAGAGCTCGCCAGCGAGTGTCTGGTGGCTGGGCCTTAGGTAATAAGGTAATAAAGTAATAACATGGAGCTGTTGCCCTGTGGGCCCACCACCTGCAGGGATAGAAATCGGGGTCAGGTGCATTGTGTGCCGGGCGGCAGGCAGGGGCGGGGCCCCTGGCGTGCCAATTCCTGGCATCGCGGACTGGCTTTTGGTACGTGGAATGTCACCTCTCTGGTGGGGAAGGTGGGGAGCAGGTGCGGGAGGTGGCACGGTACTGACTAGATATAGTTGGGCTCACCTCCACACACAGTACTGGTTCTGGAACCAAACTCCTGGAGAGGGGCTGGACTCTCGCTTTTTCCGGAGTTGCTCAGGGTGAGAGGCGCCGGGCGGGTGTGGGGATACTCACAAGCCCCTGGCTGAGCAGCGGCGTTCAGCCAGGGGTTTCGTTTCTCCCTGGAGAACGAGAGGGTTGCCTTGATGCGACTGCAGGTTGCAAAGAGAAGGTCTCTGACTATTGTTTGTGCTTATGCACCGAACGGCAGTGCGGAGTACCCAGCCTTCTTGGAGTCTCTTGGCAGTGTCCTGCAAGGGGTGCCAGCTGGGGACTCCATAGTTCTCCTGGGGGACTTCAACGCTCAATGGGCAATGACGGAGAAACCTGAAGGGGGGTGATTGGGATGAATGGCCTGCCTGATCTGAACCTGAGTGGTGCTTTGTTATTGGACTTCTGTGCGAGCCATAGACTGGCCATAACGAACACCATGTTCAAACATAGGGAGGTTCATAAGCGTACCTGATACCGGAACACCCTAGGCCTAAGATCAATGATCGACTTTGTGGTCATATCAGATCTGCGGTCGTGTGTCTTGGACATTCGGGTGAAGAGAGGAGCAGAGCTGTCAACTGATCACCACCTGGTGGTGAGTTGGATCAGATGGCGGGGGAGGCTGCCGGACAGACCTGGTAAACCCAAACATGTAGTGAGGGTGAACTGGGAACGTCTGGCGGAGGACCCTGTACATCGGCTCTTCAAATCCCACCTCCGGGAGAATTTCTTATGCATCCCGGGGGAGGTTGGGGACATGGAGTGGCCATATTCAAAGCTTCCATTGTGGAGGCGGCTGCTAGGAGCTGTGGTCAGAAGGTTGGTGGTGCCTGTCGGGGCGGCAACCGAAGAAAGAGGGAGGCCATCAGGCTGAAGAAGGAGGCCTTTCGGGTCTGGCTGACCCAGGGGTCTCCTGAAGCAGCAGACAGGTACAGGTTGGCCAGAAGGGCTGCAGCTGTTGCGGTCACTGAAACAAAAACCCGGGTGTGGGAGGAGTTCGGGGAGGCTATGGAGAAGGACTTTCCGGTTGGCCTCAAGGAAGTTCTGACAGACTGTTAACTGACTCAGGAAGGGAAAGCAGGGCTTGTCTCAGGCTGTGCTCAGCAGAGAGGGAGAACTGCTGAACCCGGACGTCACGTCCACTGAGAACGAGGCAGAGCCTGAAGACTCAGGGGAACTCTCGCCCATATCCCTGGTGGAGGTCGCTGAGGTAGTTAAAAAGCTCCCCAGTGGCAAGGCACCGGGTGTGGATGAGATTTGCCCTGAGATGCTGAAGGCTCTGGGCACTGTTGGGCTGTCTTGGCTGACATGCCTGTTCAGTATTATGTGGAGGTTGGGTACGGTGCCTGCAGAGTGGCAGACTGGGGCGGTGGTCCCCATCTTCAAAAAAGGGGGCCGGAGGGTGTGCTCCAACTATCGGGGTATCACACTGCTCAGCCTCCCGGTTAAAGTTTACTCCAGGGTGCTGGAAAAGAGGCTCCGAACAATTGTCGAACCTCAGATTCAGGAGGAGCAATGTGGATTCCGTCCTGGTCGTGGAACAGTGGACCAGCTCTTTACCCTTGCAAGGCTGGTGGAGGGGGCGTGGGAGTTTGCCTATCCAGTCAACATGTGCTTTGTGGATCTGGAGAAGGCTTACGACCGCATCCCTCGGGGGGTCTTGTGGGGGGTACTACGGGAGTATGGGGTTCCAGACTCGCTGCTACGAGCCATTCGGTCCCTGTATGACCAAAGTGAGAGCTGTGTCTGCATACTGGGTGTGAAGTCGACCACGTTCTCAGTGGGTGTTGACCTCCACCAAGGTTGTTCCTTGACACCAATCCTGTTTGTGATCTTCATGGACAGGATCTCGAGGCGCAGCTGGGGGGAGGAAGGGGTCTGGTTTGGGGACCTCAGAATTGCATCCCTGCTTTTCGCAGATGATGTGGTTCTGTTGGCTGCATCACACCATGACCTCTAGCATGCACTGGAGCGTTTTGCAGCCGAGTGTGAAGCAGGTGGGATAAGAGTCAGCACCTCCAAGTCTGAGGCCATGGTCCTCTGTCGGAAACCGGTGGTTTGCCCTCTCTGGCTTGGGGGAGAGTTACTGCCTCAAGCAAGGCAGTGCAAGTATCCTGGGGTTTGTTCACAAGTGAGGGTAGAATGGAGCGTGAGATGGATTGGTGCAGCTTCTGCAGTGATGCGGGCGCTGGGCCGGTCCGTCGTGGTGAAGATCAAGCTGAGTCAGAAAGCAAAGCTTTCAATTTACTGGTCCATCTACGTCCCAACCCTCACCTATGGTCATGAACTCTGGGTAGTGACTGAAAAAATGAGATCGCGGATTCAAGCGGTGGAAATGAGTTTCCTCCATGGGGTGGCTGGGCTCAGCCTTAGAGATAGGATGAGGAGCTCGGACATCCGGAGGGAGCTCGGAGTAGAGCCGCTGCTCCTTCATGTCGAAAGGGGTCAGTTGCTCGGGCATCTGATCAGGATGCCTCCTGGGTTCTGGGCATGTCCCACTGGTAGGAGGCCCCGGGGCAGACCTAGAACACGCTGGAGGGATTACATAACTCGTCTGGCCTGGGAACGCCTTGGGGTCCCCCAGGAGGAGTTGGAAAGTGTTGCCGGGGAGAGGGTTGTCTGGGGTGCTTTGCTTGGCCATGCTCCATGGGGCATGGTCCCCTGGGAGAAAATTTTGAAAAACAACCCCTTAAATGGTGGCTTCAGGCGACTTTTAAAGGAAATGGCCACTTTAGAATGAAAATACAGACAGTACTTACTGACCCTCATGCCGACAAGAAGTGTAGTTTTTTAATCCACGAAACTCATTCAGGGTATAGGAGGATAACAGTTAGCAGGGACAACAGCTACACTTGAAGTGCATGGAACCCACATTTTGAAAATGTAATAAAACTGCTAATGCATTTCAAAAACGTCAATGTGTGAGTTGCCATGTAAACACAGCACACCTGCAGGGCAGGCTAACTGACCACGATGAGAAATGATGCTATAAAAGTGTAGTAAATTACGTCTTTTCAAGTGAATTTTGCATGCTGCGGCTTCAGGGCACTTGGATTACGATGGACGAGCCGTTCTGACATTTTTGAAATGCATTAGTGGAGTTTTATTACATTTTCAAATTGTGGGTTCCATGCACTTCAAGTGTAGCTCTTGTCCCCGCTAGCTGTTATCCTCCGATACCCCAAACGAGTTTTGTGGATTAAAAAAACTACACTGGACTTCTTGTCGGCCTGAGGGTCAGTAAGTACTGTCTGTATTTGAGACTGACCTACTCAACTCAACTCAACTTTATTTATAGAGCACTTTAAAAACAACAGCCGAAACAAAGTGCTGTACATAAACACAAAAACATAAGACATAAAACAAACAATTAAAAACAATAAAAACACTAAAACAATAAAAACGTGTTTTAAGGGTTTTAAGACGAGTTTTAAAAATGAAGCAAAACAATAAAAACACGTGTTTTAAGGGTTTTAAGATGAGTTCTAAAAACGGACAGTGAGGGGGCTTGTCTGATGCGCAAAGGTAGGTCGTTCCAAAGTTTGGGAGCAGCATTGTTACTGTTAAGGCTGTGACTGTGACTGTTAAGAATGTGTTCAGCTACAGCCAAAATATGTTACGGTAGTAACTCAGTTTTCCATAATGTCAGTGAACGTCTCACTCCCAGCAGAGTTACGTGTATAAGACGCTGTGAAGCCTGTCAATCAATACTGGCACCTATGATAGTGACCTGTGCAGTGGCAGAGCCAGAACGTAGCTAATGGGTAGGCCTGCAAAAATTTGGATGGGCCTGATTATTTTTAAAGCTGAGATGTCTGTGGATTTAAGAACATACTAAAACATGACTAAAACTGTGGGCCCGTACAAAGCCAGAAATATGCATACACATTATTTTCGGCATATTTGTAAAGCCATGTGACGCTTGATTCTGTTTTATAACTCTCAGTTAATATACATATTTGGCGCACATGCACGAGCGTAATTTCCACTTCACATTTATTCCTAAATGGATGAAGACGCCCTCAACCAGCTTTCATATCAATTTGGCACCTGCTCCACCTGTCTGTATAGACTACCTGTCTGTAGGCTCCACCTGTCAGTGAGACAAGCATGAAAGACATGCAGTTTAACCGACGAGGAGCAGTCATTATGCGCGACTATTACGGAAGGTTGTGAGGTGCGCAAATCTCACAGCACACTGTTTATAAACCAGTTTACCAGTTTAATTGCAGGAAATGATTAGCTGTTAAGCCATTTCTCATAAGTATAGACATTCACTGTATATCCACTTTTCTACATGTGGCTGCTGCTGGCTTGAGTCTTGACTCTCTCGTTATCAATGACTTGCAATGCTGAGATAAATGTTTAAAGTCCAAAAAAAGTAATTTATTATGAACAGGTCAGTAAAACAGGTTTCAAAATTCAAAATACCTTGTAAACAAATGAAATATTCAGTATTACACATTTTCTTTTGTTACTTTTCTTTCAAACATTTTTTAAAAACAAAAAAACCGACAGAAAATAAAATCGGTTTGCTCCTGCAGCCAACCAGAGATAAAGGATCCATTCCACACACCTGAGCCAGAAAAAAAAGAGGGAGAAAAGGAGAGAGATCGAGTTTCTGTCGTTGATGAAGCCTTATTGTTTTGCTGCTATTAAACAACGAGAGACATGTTTTCTCCATTTACTTAATAGCATAATTCAAGTATCTTGGCCTTTGGCTCAATTCCCAACTATCATCACATATCAATTCAATCATACAGAAAATAAATTACAGCCTCAGAACTCTTTACCAGTCAATCATTTCACCCTTTTGGTCAGAAAAATAATTATTACACAGCTAGTATTGCTGATAATTGATTATGCAGACATTATTTATCAGAACACCTCAGATACAAAACTTTATCCTCTCAATGTTGCTTACAATAATCTCTGTAGATTTATCCTAAAGTGTCCATATAGAACCCACCACTGCACCATGTATGAATCACTAGATTGGTTAACACTCAAATCCAGACGACAATATCACTGGCTGCAATTTATTTACAAATGTATTTTCATCAACTATCCACCATATCTAAAACAATTTTTAATCCCATATGAGCCCACGCACAACCTTAGGCATACTAAAGATGCTTGCTTCAGTGTCCCTCGAAGAGATCGGTTGATGTGCTTTTCAGTACAAAGCCCCAAATGACAACAACAATCTGCCTGGATGTTTAAGATCTGCTAATTCACTTAATATTTTCAAAAGAACCCTTTTTAACTCTCTGAAGACATCCTGCTGCTGTTTTTAACTGTGTATATGTTGGATATGCATTCATAAGCCTTTGTATGTGCTAGCTTGCACTATTTGCTTAAATAATTTCAGATTTGGTTCATAGCATCCTGCCTGTTGCTGAGGGAGAGGTGCTCGACATTGATTAACCCTGTGAGAGCCATTGTTAGTGTTGTATTTGCTTGTCTGTTTTGTTTTCTGTTTGCTGTCCTGTTTTGTGCTTTTGTTTGTTTGTTTCTATAATGTTGCATATAGAGTGTGCCAGGGCTGATGTCAAAACCCGGAAGTTTAGCATCGCGCTGGTTCCCGGAAGAGAAAGGGAATGTGATTTTTGCATTGCGTTTTGGATTATGTCAGAAAATAAGCTCTGTGGCTAACACAAGTTTATGATACTTACAGGTTTTGTTCAGTGGGATAATCTTCACATATGAACACCTTTCATACCACATTTAAAGCTTAAATGTGATCGCCAGAAGTAAAAAACTAACGTTAGGCTTTAACGGACTACATGTCTACTCCACGGTCGCATGACTCTTGACGTCACCACCACTAAGCTTTCAACTGATTTTGGCCGCTTTACTTTATAAACATTGTATAATGGGGAAATCGGACTGTTTAAGCTCAATAAGAAGCTGTAATGGCGCACTGCCAGCACTCTCGCCTGTTCGGGGGTGATGACATTTAATGTCCCCAACAGGGTTTGTAGTCGTATTGAGCAACTTGTTAGCAACCGCCTTTTTTACGACACGTAAAAGCTTCAAAATTCACAAGTAGGGTATTTACTGACGTGTTTTATGTCGTAGAACATAACCTGAAACTCACTTAAGCTTTTGTTAACCACAGACCTTATTTGAGGCATTTTACCAAAATCCTATTCAAAAAATGTATTGACTTTTAGACGAGAGAACCGGAAGTGCTAAAAGCGCTAACGGAGTTCCGGGTTTACTGGCACACTGTATAGCTTTTATGTTTAGGACCCCCTTGTAAACAAGATGGTTCATCTCAAGGGGCTTATCCTGCTTAATAAAGGTACATACATAAATATTCACATTACTGTGCATGGGGCGGCAGTAGCTCAGCTCATAGGGACTTGGGTTGGGAACCGGAGGCTCGCCTGTTCGAGTCCCCATCCGGACCAAATATGGAGCGTGGACTGGTGGCTGGAGAGGTGGCAGCACTGCCGAGGTGCCCTTGAGCAAGGCACCAAACCCCCCCAACCGCTTGGGGTGCCTGACCAAGGCAGCCCCCTCACTCTGACATCTCTCCACTTTGTGCATGTATAGGTGATGTTTGTGCATGTGTGTGTCTTTCGGACCTTTCACCTGCATGCCAGGACTTGACTGGCAGTCATAGCGTGCAGAAATTAACTTTATCTCCCAGATGACCGTGATCCACAATATAGCAACTAATTAGTTATTCATTATTTACTAATGCTTTGTTAATGATGATTTCATGATTAACTAAAGGTTTACAAGACCTAGAACATATTTGTTATGTGTTGTTCTAATGATTTATAAACATTTATCAATGTTTTGTTAATGATTAGTTCATTATTGACTAATGGCTTATAAATGATTCATGACATGATTCATAAAACAATTATAGACTTGTGATATGTTAACAAAGCACTTGCTAATCATTTACGAACATTTATAAATGTTTTGTAAATGATTAGTTCATTATAACCTATTGGCCTATAAATGATTTATGACTGATCGTTATTATAAAGTGTTACTAAAGATTTATATACAGAATACACAATATATATAATAAAATAACATACAGTATTAATATTGGTATTATTACATTATCATCAATATCTGTAGTGTCACAGTGAAAACATTGCTAATCAGTCGAACACACAAATTAGATCTATTCTTATTTCGTAAGAAATATTATTATAGAAACTTAAGCCAAGAAGTCACACACAAGGGACCACCTAGGATCTCTGTAATTGATAAGTCATGAGTTTTTCTTTCTTTAATGCTTTTGGTGTGTTTAGATTAAATTTAGTAGCACAAGAGGGCAGTGTGGAGGAAATTAATTTGAATAGATGTAGCAACTCGGGCCCTGGCATGCAGGTAGGGAGAGACAGAGAGAGAGAGCGAGAGAGGCCAGCTTTGGTTGATTTTTGCTTGTTTTGTGTACGGAAGAAAACGGTTCAGTGAGTAGTGAACAAATTGTTATATATATATATTGTACTACAGTAGCCAGAACTATAACTATAATATTATTACTTTCAATAATGTTGTTGTAAGCTACTGTCATTAACTGCATCTCTCTCTCTCTCTCTCTCTCTCTCTCTCTCTCTCTCTCTCTCTTTCTCTGTCTCATTGTGTCATACGGATTACTGTTAATTTGTTATGCTGATCTGTTCTGTACAACATCTATTGCACGTCTGTCCGTCCTGGAAGAGGGATCCCTCCTCAGTTGCTCTTCCTGAGGTTTCTACCGTTTTTTTCCCCCGTTAAAGGGGTTTTTTTGGGGAGTTTTTCCTTATCCGCTGTGAGGGTCATAAGGACAGAGGGATGTCGTATGCTGTAAAGCCCTGTGAGGCAAATTGTGATTTGTGATATTGGGCTTTATAAATAAAATTGAATTGAATTGAATTGAATTATAAAAGGAAAGTTAAACCCTGAAAAGGTCTGTGTAGATCTGTAAATGGCAGGGTCTATAGCAAGGGTTAGTGGGGAGAGTATGGCTGAAGAATATACTGATTGGAATGAAGTGAAGTCGTGGTACAAAGGGAATGGGAAGAGAAATCTAAGTCAAGACAGTGGCTCAGATTATAGAAGTGAAAATGAGAGAGTGGTAAGGAGGAAAATGGATGAGGATAAAATGAAGATTTTGATAAAGTTCAAAGAAGGGCAAGATATCAAAAATGTTGGACTTGTAGCTTTGTCACGCTACCTACAAGGCAGCATTGGAGGAATTGAAAAAGCAAAAATCTTGAGTGATAGAAGTCTTGTTATCTTGTGCAAGAATGAGGGGCAACGAGCCAGCTTAAACAAGTATGTAAAAAGGAAATCAATGCTTTTAAAATGTTTAAGAGCCGAGCAGGTGTTAAAGGGGTGATATATGGAATCCCAATTGAAGAAGATCTGGGAAGATTAAGGGAAAACATCAAAGGAGGAACAGTGACGAATGTGAGAAGACTGAAAACTTGGAGGCTGGGGGAAAAGGCTGATAGTATGTCAGTCCTGCTGGAGTTTAACGAAGGGAAACTTCCAGATTCAGTGTTTGTTGGTTTCATGAGATACAATGTCAGAGAATATGTTCCTCCACCCCTGAGATGCTACAAATGTCAGAAATATGGACATATTGCAGCCTATTGCAAAGGCAAATGTGGAAGGTGTGGAGGAGAACATGAATTTGGAAAATGTGAACCTGGAGCTAAGTTGAAGTGCTCAAACTATGGACGAGATCATAGCGTGGTCTATAGAGAATGTGAGGCAAGGAAAAAAGCTAAAGAAATCCAACAAACAAAACATGGGGAAAAAATTTCATATGCTGAAGCTGTCAGGAGAGTCCACGGAAATCAGGAAACTAAGATGGTGCCAAGACAGGAGGACAAAGGAAAGTGCTGCAAGGTGAAGGAAGATACATTAATTGTCAGTAAAGAAAACCCTGTATTTTATGGCTGAAGTGATTAATTGTATGTTCCAAACTAAACATAGATTGGAGAAAACGGCAATAGTTGTGAAACGCGCCAATCGCTACCTAGATATAAAAGGGATAACATGGGAACAGGTGTATGAAGAACTGAAAAACAAGGAAAAGTTGAGGAAAGATGAGGTGGCACAGTCACAAGTCTGATTATTATGGTCCGGGCAGCTAAGCTGCCAGGACACTATTGTAATCCTAGTTCTTCTTCTTCTTCTTCTTCTTCTTCTTCTTCTTCTTCTTCTTCTTCTTCTTCTTCCGAGGAAATCATACTTCCCAGGGGTGAAAACTCACCAAACTTTGCACAAAGGTCCGGTCTCATGCCAGATATCCTCAGCTGTAAACTCAAGCCAATAGTCCTGATGGTGGCGCTACAGCAAGCAACTAAAGTTCAAAACTTTGAAAATTCATAACAAATCAACCATACGTGCTACAACTTCACAACTTTCATCAAGCTGTAGCTCTAATATTGAAGAAACTTTTGTACACTTAAACCTATCAAAAATAATGAAGTTCATAACTCTGTTTTTTTCAAAAACTGTAAAACTTCTTAAACCTATCTCCTCCCACAATGTTTGCTCAACTGACACAAATCTTGCTACAGAGCATCTTCAGACTGTCCTACAAAAACTATTTTTATCAGATTTTTGATTTATCAACAGTACATCAAAATGTTTGACTGCAAACGGTACTGTAAACATATACATGCAAATTCTTGCTAAATAAATCTTCAATGTTCATGAAAAAAATGACAAAATTCTAGAGTCATGGTAGATGATGTGTGGCAAATTTCAGAATTTTATCTCAAAAACTGAATTTTTGACAGCATTTTGAATTTTGCTCTAATGTGAACAATTGGAGTCAATGTAAAAATGGTAATTTTGAACATCAGTTTTTCACTTAGCAAATCAATCATTGTTACAAACAAATTACCAACATCTCCATGCTGTCTAGATGCAATATGTGTATTTTCAGATTTTTGTCTTAATAACTGAATTTTTTACAGTGGTTTCAAATCTGCCTTTCCATGCACGGATGGCTGCTTTCCTACACAACAGTGAATGGCTTACTCAATTTATGAAGCCACTGCTCAGTTGCTACTTGCCAATTAGCTCAGAGCGGTAGTTGACAGTCTTAGGTTCAAGAGCTTGTAGATTCGAGCCTCAACTGGTGCAGAATCCACATTGTAATGTAATCATCTTCTTGTGCTCCAGCTTATTGCTTAAAATTGCCTGAGCGTGACTGATCACTGTGCAGCATCTTCAAGTCTTTTTTCTGCTAGAAAATCTGTCTTCTCATGCTTGAAAATAAACCAAACTTTGCACAAAGATCCAGTGTAAATACTTCAGTGTGAAACCATCTGAGGCTTCTCACTTTGCACATAGCTCAACTAGTTAAACATCAGTTTTTCGCTTATGAAGCAAATCAGTCATTGTTAAAATAAATTACCAACATCTCCATGCTGTCTAGATGCAATATGTGTATTTTCAGATTTTTGTTTCGATAACTGAAT
The DNA here is from genome assembly GCF_011397635.1 of Epinephelus fuscoguttatus. Taxonomy (NCBI): domain Eukaryota; kingdom Metazoa; phylum Chordata; class Actinopteri; order Perciformes; family Serranidae; genus Epinephelus; species Epinephelus fuscoguttatus. The sequence continues at coordinate 46,807,231 of NC_064756.1, read as the reverse complement.
TTTTTTTACAGTGGTTTGAAATCTGCTTTTCCATGCTTGGACGGCTGCTAAACCTGCATGTCTGGCTTAGTCAGTTTGTGAAGCTACACATGAATTGTCACCGACTAATTAGCTCAGTGAGATAGAAATTGATTCTTAGTCTCAGAGGTTGTGAGTTCAAGCCTCAGCTGATGCAAAAGGCAGATTGTGTTGCTAAATGTCTTCCTGTCAGGGGTGGACTGGCCATCTGGCATACTGGGCATCATCCCGGTGGGCTGTTGACCCAATGTGGGCTGGGCTGGGTCGGGCCGGTTCGCTATGTTTTTTTTAAAATGATTATTTTGACATGGCCTATCAGACTGCCTATCGGGCCGGTGCAAGTTTCTTTTTTTTCTAAACTCCCTCCAGTTGGGCTGGCCAGCCACTCATCACTGGCTCCAGAGGGCTAGCACTGCAGTGTGTTGCCAGTGGCCATCGACACATATTATTGGTCTATTGTTTATCATTGTCAATCAATCATGGGCTGACAGGCTCAGAGAGCCCTGACAGTGCTGTCAATCACTACACGAGCCAGGGTGGGGCGGGACCTCATAGGCTGTTCGCTAACTTAGCTTGCTACGCTACTAGCCCAGTACTAAAAAGACGACAAAAATGGACAGGAAGAAAAAATGCCCGGGTGGTGCTGAGAAACAGAGGACTAAAAAGCTAAAATCTCTTGAGGTGGAGGCTGCTAAGTGTGCAAAATTGACGGATCTATTTGGCGCCGTTGTTACCACCTCAGCAGCAGCAGGTGCTGCGCCAGGAGACGTGCGAGGGGGGCCGGGTCAGACTCAGCAGCGGGAGCCGGTGGTGATCTTGTCCATGACCGATGATGAGTGAGTGGAGGCAGACGTGGTAAGTAATGTTAGCCTGGGGCTGGCTAGGCTGCCAACTCGCATTGACCGTGAGACTCACACAACTGACACTTTTCACACGCTCTCACGCCACATGTCCATTTTCTCACGCAGTGAAAACTAAATTCATAACTGATAATGTTGTGCCGTGAAAAGAGGATACTGACAGCACACGGACAGACAAGACAGAACAGCAAAACGCAGCAGCAGCACCATGTTATTCGGGTCATCAGGGGGAAAGCAATAAATATACAGATATCTATTATATTGCAATTATATCTATTATATTGCAATTTATTCCCATGCTGCTCCGAGTAATCTCAGTCAGTGTCTCTTCCTCTCTTCTCATGCCGTGTGCACACAGGCAGGAGCAAGTGAGTTACTATGGTTACGGAAATGCTCTGTCTCTGTTGCTTTCTCATGATTCCCAATAATAGGTTTTTAGGTTGGCATGCCTATGTGTAGTGGTAGCCAGCAGGTACAGTGCTGTGCGTAAAACCTCACTCCCCAACAAATTAAGATGCGCACTAGCAACAGACACTCGTGGCCATGGATTTTAGTCTGGATTATGTATGTAACTACCTCAATGCTGAAATCTAGTAATATAATTTTACATTTTTGATTCACATTATACATGGTTGCTCTTTCTTGTCTTAATCCAAGAGGTTAGGTGGTGTAGAAATGCAGGAAATTTGTTTTAAGTTACATGTTTTTTCTGGGAGTTGGTAAGGCCTTCCCGGAACAAATCTCACTCCAAGCTGAAGTCAAAAGTTGATGGCCCCTATATTATTGAGACATGTCCAAAACAAAGTAAAAAACGTTTTTACATTGAATGTGATGTTTCCTTTATTGATAAAGTCAAGCAGTCATTTCTTCATGCAATGCTTTACCTGCAAAGTGGCCCATGAAGCTTTCTGAGAGCAGAGTGTAGTATTTAGTCTGTTCTTACTCTTTTTAATGGAGAAAATATATTTATAACCATTCAGTAAAGTATCCAGTTACATAAAACAGGAGAAAAACATGATCTGTTTTGGATGTGAAGACTAAAGAATTAGTTTTGCCTGATGATTTTGAATTATTAAGGGACAAATACCTTAAAAGTATAATAGCTGCACAGAAAATGTTTATAAATGTATACATATTTTGATCTGGAGTACAAGACAAGTAGAGATAGGATAGGAAAGGATGGTTATTGTCAGAAATTGTCCAATTTGAGGCTTCAATAAAAGTGCTCAGGCTATTTTACAGCTCTCACCAGTTGTTTTGGCGCATTTCTCTGATCAGAATTAAAAGTCTAATAACTGTTAGTTCAACCTCCACAACATTGCGTCATTTGTGCACATCATAGCAGCAGTTTCTCATTCCATGAATTATACTTATGAATGCTGAATAGTCATTCCCCATAAAACTAATAGTCCTCATTTAGTTGCTTGAGTCATTACATACAAACATGTTCAACTAGTTGTCAAAATTCGTGAAGCAAATTTTATACATTTCTTTATCACTTTTTTTCCAGACAGTGTCACCTAAATTGAACAATTCCAATGGAATTTGTGCACAGCTCTAGCCAAAGGGACTTTCTAAGTGTGTATTTTTCTTTTGCACAATGCTGTGAAGAAATTAAAATTGCGAAGAGCATGTGCAGTAAAAATGTGAATCGTATGTATTCAGTGACTTGTACTCAGTTACCTCATTAAATCCAGTAATGTGTAACTTTTACTGTAGTTTTCAAATGGCTGTGAAAATAGTGCTGTCTTGAGCATCAGGTAGTGTCACAAAGATCTGATTTTTTGCATTGGAAAACACTTAGAGAGTGTCATAATGAAAACATGACAAAGCCATTTGACTATCCTGTTCATTAACGATGGTGTCAGGACTTTTTTTTTATGACATGCACACTTTGATTGACATGAATACTTGCTTGCTGCAGGTTATCAGCAAGGTTTTTCAGTTTGTACCAATTGTTTTGAGAAATGCACTAACTGTTGTGCAAATGTTAATTGTGATGTGAGAAATGCTCCAAAGCCACTGAGAAAAACTGTTAAAAAACAAAACAAAACATTGGGTAGAATTGGACCCTGAGCACTATACAAGGCTTAATTATAGCTTTTACCTATAGTTTAAGGTGGCATGCTGTTTTGGCTGCGTAGACTTCCTCTCTAACTCTCTGCCCAGATTTGTGGACTTCTACGTGGTGTCCACTGATAATGTAGTGGGCTGGTCTGGACAGAAAATGCCAGGGCTGAATTTTTGTCCCAGTCGATCCCGGCTTCCAATTCTTCTGCTTGTTGCTCAGAATTGCCTAAAAATGCCCGGACCCAACCCATCGCTGCGCAGCAGCTATAATAATAATAATATTGCTTCTGCTTCAGTGGAATGCGAGAAGTTTGATAGCTAACGGGCAATAATTAAAAGGATTTATTCATGAACAAAGAAACAAGCCAGATATTATTTGTGTTCAGGAAACATGGTTAAAACCTCATCTAAGTTTTGTGATTAATGGTTATATAAAGAGTAAATGGTTCTGGGGGAGGATGTGCAACATTCATTAAGCAAGGAATACCATATAGAATCCTAGGGAGTGGGAGTAGCTTGGAATATATAGTAATGCAAATTTGGGGTAAAAATCACAATATGGTTATCATAAATTTTTATAATATGATTATTGATATGATATGATTATTGTCACATATGTACACAATCAGATATTAATATATACTTTCAACATATTGTACCACAACAGCCAGAATTATAATTATAATATTATTACTTTCATTAATGTTGTTGTAAGCTACTGTCATTACCGTCTGTCCTGCATCTCTCTCTCTCTCTCTCTCTCTCTCTGTCTCTCTTTCTGTCTCACTGTGACTTACAGATTACTGTTAATTTATCATGTTGATCTGTTCTGTACGATATCTATTGCACGTCTGTTTTTTCCCCTGTTAAAGGGTTTTTTTGGGGAGTTTTTCCTTGTCCGCTGTGAGGGTCCTAAGGACAGAGGGATGTCGTATGCTGTAAAGCCCTGTGAGGCAAACTGTGATTTGTGATATTGAGCTTTATAAATAAAATTGATTGATTGATAATCCATGTAAAAGAATTGAAATAAGCGAAACAGAATTAATAGAAGGTCAAAATGAAAAACAAGTCATATGATGTGGAAACTTCAGTGCTCATAGCACATTATGAGGAGGAGATAAAACAGACCACAGTGGGTTGGTAATAGAGGAGATAATGGATAATAAAAATTTGGTATGTTTGATTGATGGTTCTTCAACAAGAATAAGTCATAGATCACAGTCTAATTCAGTATTAGATCTAACTCTGGTTTCACAAGAGATTGCAAGCATGGCAATATGGCAGGTAAACAAAGACACAACAATAGGTAGTGACCACTATCCTATAACATGCAAGGTAGGTAGAGGAGGGAACTGTGTGACAGTTAGTTCAATAGATATTCAAAACAGCTGATTGGGAAAAATTCAAGTATCTTAGTAAAGAAGGTATAATAATAATAATACATTTTATTTAAGGGCGCCTTTCATGGCACTCAAGGTCACCTTACAAAAGTACAGAAGTGCATAAAAACAGGGATAAAAACAAACAATAAAATACAATGGACAGTGCAAAGATCAGACGGAGTATGAGAGTTTGAACAGATGGGTTTTCAGTCTGATTTTAAAGAGGGTTAAGGAGTCCGTGTTGCGGAGGTCAGGGGGGAGGGAGTTCCAAAACAGAGGAGCCGAGCGGCTGAATGCTCGGCCCCCCATGGTGACGAGGCGAGCAGAGGGAACAGAGAGATGGATGGAGGAAGAGGATCGGAGGGTACGGGTAGGTACAGAGATATTAATGAGGTCAGAAAGGTATGGAGGGGCAAGACTGTGGATGGCTCTGTATGTATGGAGTAGGATTTTGTATTGAATGCGGTATGTAATGGGGAGCCAGTGGAGCTGCTGCAGGATGGGTGTGATGTGGTGAGTGGATGGTGTTCTTGAAATGATGCGAGCTGCTGAATTCTGTACCAGTTGAAGTTTATGGAGGGTTTTCTGGGGGAGGCCAAACAGAAGAGAATTACAATAGTCAAGTCTGGAGGTGACTAAACTGTGAACCAGAATGGCGGTGGTGTGAGGGGTGAGAGAGGGGCGGAGGCGGTTGATGTTTCGGAGGTGGAAGTAGGCAGACCGGGTTATGTTATTAATGTGTGCTGTGAAGGAGAGTGTGCTGTCGAGGATGACACCCAGACTCTTTACCTGAGGGGAAGGGGAGATGGAGGAGTGGTCGAATGGAATGGTGAAGTTATTGGATTTGTTGAGAGTGGATTTAGAGCCAATTATTAACATTTCTGTTTTATCACTGTTTAATTTGAGAAAATTGAATGTGAAACAGGACTTTATTTCAAGGAGACAGTTGGTGAGGGAGGAAGGTGGGAGGATGGAGTCCGGTTTGGAGGAGATGTAGAGCTGGGTGTCATCTGCGTAGCAATGGAACTGTATATTGTGCTTACGGAGGATGTGACCAAGTGGGAGGATGTAAATGATGAAGAGCAGAGGTCCCAGGACTGAGCCCTGGGGCACACCTGTGGTGACTGGGAGGGGGTGGGAAGTGAATGATTTGAGCTGAATGAACTGAGTGCGGCCAGAGAGGTATGATTTAAACCAGGTGAGGGGGGTGTGGGTGATGCCAGTAGTGCAAAGTCTGTCCAGGAGGATGGTGTGGGAGATGGTGTCAAAGGCCGCACTCAGATCAAGCAGGATGAGTATGGATAAAAGACCAGAATCAGCAGCAAGGAGGAGATCATTGGTTATTTTTAGGAGGGCTGTTTCAGTAGAGTGAAGGGGACGAAAACCAGATTGAAATTGTTCGTATAGATTGCTGTGGAGCAGATGAGAGTGAAGTTGATTGGCAACAGTTTTTTCAAGGATTTTGGAAAGAAAAGGAAGATTAGAGATAGGACGGAGGTTACTGAGGTTGTTGGGGTCGGCACCAGGTTTTTTGAGTGTGGGAGTGACAGCAGCTGTTTTAAGGGTGAGGGGACAATACCAGTGGTGAGGGAAGAGTGGGTTATGTGTGTGATGAGAGGGGCCAGAGAGGGAGCAGCAGCTTTAACAAGAGCCGTTGGAAGGGGGTCCAGTTGACAGGTGGAGGTTTTGGATTTTTTGATGAGATCAGCAATTTCAGAGACAGAGGGCAGGGTGAATACTGAGAATGACTGAGAAGGGGGAACAGCAGGTAGAAAGGAGGGTATGGTAGCGGGAATGGCGGGAAGAAGTTGCTGATGGATGTTTGTGATTTTGTCAGAGAAAAAGGAAATGAGTTTATTGCAGGAAGCATTTGAATACATGTGAGGAGGAAGTGAGGAGGGGAGCTGAGTGATGTTTTTGAGTAAGGAGAATAAAGCTTTGGAGTCCCCTTCATTGTGGTTGATCAGACTGGAATAGTAGGTGGATTTGGCTTGAGAGATGCAGTTTTTATAGTGGGAGAGATGGTTGATATACATGTCCTTATGAATGGTGAGTCCGGTTTTCTTGCAGAGACGTTCTAGCTGACGTCCTTTGGCCTTAAGTTGACGGAGAGTGGGAGTGAACCAAGGTGACTGATCTGGTTTTGAGAGGGGCCAGGCTATCCAGGAGATTTTGGAGGCTGCTGTTATAATGGGAGACCAGATTGTCCGGGGTTGAAAAGCAGTCAGCAATGGGGAGGCAGTCAATACCAGCAGTGAGAGAGTCAACTTGAATGTTTTTGATATTCCGGAAGGAGATGGTGTGTGGGGGGATTGTCCTGGAAAGATAGAGTGTTACACTGAAGGAGAGCAGCATGTGATCCGAGTACGGGAGAGCATCTGCCTTACAGTCAGAAGGAGTAAAACCAGAGCAGCAAATTAAATCTAAGATATGTCCTTTGGAATGTGTAGGGAAAGTGGTGTATTGCTGTAAATCAAAACTGTCCAGGCAGGATATAAAGTCACGGGTAAGGGGATTATTACTGTTGTCAATGTGAATGTTGAAATCTCCCAGCAGAATAACATTTGAGGTGAGTGTGGTAAGATGGGTGAGAAATGTAGAAAATTCAGTTAAAAAATCCTTGTTAGGCTTAGGAGGTCAATAAACTGTGGCAATTATTGTGGGGACAGAACCAGAAAGCTGTGAAACAATGCATTCAAACGACTTTGGAGCTGGATAAGAGACCGGCGAGACTCTCCACATCTCATGGTAAATCATCACGAGACCTCCTCCCCAGCCGGAGTCACGTGGTTGACTGGTGTAAACAAACCCGGGAGGAGTGGAATCGTTCAGGGACGTAAAGTCATTGGGCTGTTGCCACGTTTCAGATGAACATAGAAAGTCAAACTTACGGTCGGTGAGGAGATCGTGAACAAGATGTCCTTTACTCATAAGCGAGCTGATGTTAAGCTGTCCAATGCTGACGCTGGCATTGGTGTTGCCATGGTTACCAGCCGTGTAAACCAGGTTAGCAGGCCTGGCTAACACGCTGGAGTCAGCTACCCGGCCAGTGTTCCAAGGAGGGCGTCGAGATGTGGACCAAATGGACTTGATCTGACCCGAGTTGTCCAAGTGGAACGACCGACCGGATCCTCGGTGGATGTATCTCCGGCGGAGAGGAACAGCGATGTCCGGCGGGAGGTGAAGCACAGCCGGCGAGTGCCCTGTCGCGAGGAAGCGGAGACGAAGCAGCTCGTCAGCAGAGTACTGCAGGATTCCTGTCACTGGTTGATGGATTAAACTCAGGAGGAACCAGAGGATCCCGGACCAAAGGTAGGAGTTAACACCCAGCATTGTAGGCAGGACAGGCAGCAGTACATCCAGGTAAGCCAGTCAGTCAGGTGAAGCAAAGGTCGGTATCCGTCCACGAGCGTTAGCACTAATAGCTCATCAGAATTAAAAGGATGAATGAAACTCACACTCACAGCAATTGCATAGTCCGTAGGACAATAAAATATCATTAAAGCATTAAAAAAAACTAAAAGCGCGCCCCCCCCCCGCGAGCAGCGGCAGCCAGACGTGCCAGCGTTCACTCCCGGAAGTTGAGATGACAAGTGCTAAGGGAAGGATGTTGAAGCATCCTATGAAGCAAATGAAATTAAATGAAGATATTGACAAAGTGAATAGGGACATACCAGAGGTTATAATTGAGGCTGCAAAGCAAGCTATTGTTGAGAAATGTGGAAGGAAAAATAAAAGGCTAGTACCATGGTGGACAGAAGAGTAATAATAATAATAATACATTGTATTTGTTAGGACACCTTTCAAGTCACTCAAGGTCGCCTTACACCAAAGATAAAACACAGCATACAAAACATCATAACATTGTCAACAAAACATCATACAATACATTATAATAGAGGGGAAGACAGTAAGGCAGTGTAGTGCATATGATCAGGTGGAATGGACAAGTTTGAACAGATGTGTTTTGAGTTTGGATTTAAACAGATTGACAGATGTGGTGTTGCGGAGGTCAAGGGGGAGTGAATTCCAGAGCTGGGGAGCAGAGCGGCTGAATGCTCTGCTCCCCATGGTAGCCAGGCGGGCGGGGGGAATGGAGAGGTGGATGGGGGAAGAGGATCTGAGTGTGCGAGTGGGTGTGGCAATGTGGAGAAGGTCAGACAGGTATGGAGGGGCTAGGTTGTGAATGGCCTTGAAGGTGAGCAGTAAAATCTTGTATTGGATACGGTGTGTGATAGGGAGCCAGTGGAGCTGCTGGAGGACAGGTGTGATGTGGTGAGTGGATGGGATCCTCGTGATAATACGAGCTGCTGAATTCTGCAAGACAGTCTGGCTGCAGACCTCCACTCTCAGGACCCTTCCTTGCAGACCTGCACTGTGAGGTCTCCTCCACTCTCAGGACCGGAAGTTTATTCGAAGCCTTTCAAATTAAAAGCGGGTATATCGGAAGCACGTATTTGTCGTTCCCATGTGAATATACTTTATTTCTTGGGGCTTTATTTTATGTATATAATGTAAATATGTTTTAAAAGCAAGCATACGAGAAGTAGCCTACATATTTTCTAGTTTTCCGTGTGGTCATACTTTAATTCTTGGGGCATTATTTTATTTCTAAATATGTAAATATGATTTATGTGTATTCATGTTCAATTAAAAAGATTTAAAAAAAAAAAATAGCATGTTTCCAGTTCAAAAATAAAATGCAGGAAAATCAAGACCAAAATAAAAGCCAAACTATATATATGTGTATATATATATATATATATATATATATATATATATATATATAATGTATGTGTATGTATAAGAAAATACAAAACGGCATGACCAACTAGGGTTATTCTGCTGATAATCAATGCAAACTAGAAGTACAGCTATTATTATGATCCCCTTAAAACATTATTACTCATTACTGCATTAACTTACTCCAGACAGTATTTTGATTTAATTGGCTAAAAAGACAGCTGTTAGTTTAGTTTGCACTGCATATTCGTTTTGAAACAATACATCTGTGTAAATGCACCCTAATATATGATAGCATAATGCTTCTACACTCCAACCTATTGCTGACTTTTCTTTGCTTTTATACTATTATTTATCATTGAAAATGTAGCCTCCTGCACTGTTGGACCCATTTACATATTGATTTACTCAATTCTTTTACATAGGCATATATTATGTGTTTACCGTTCTTACACCTCATCATAATTTCAATTAGTTGCTTAATATTGTTTGTGCTATGTTCTTACCTTGTGCTGTCGGACCACATGGATTTGCCAATGGAGGATGTAAGGGTTGATTAACTTAGTTTTGTGTATTCAATTCATTTAATTACTGAATACCTAGTTACATGACCCAGATAGTCAATAACCTCTGTTACAGGAGAAAACAGTAGACACAAAACAAACTTTCAAACTTTTTATTACTCTTTGAACTCGCAGTATGCCATGTACCCTCTCTTGTCCATAATTTCCTCACAGAAGAGCCACATATCTTCAATGTTATAAAACAGAAACTTGAAAGGCTCCAGAATTAATCCTTTATCGTCGTCATTCACATCCAGGGTGGCATCAAATAGGTTTGCCAGTTGCTGCACAGCCTCCTCAGTACATGTGCCGTCCATGCTTAGAATGTCAGGCATCTCCACCCTGGCTGCAAACAGTTGTGGGTTACCCTGCACCAATTCCGCTGCTTTTTTGCAGTGATCCACAATTCGGCCCACCATATTGGTCTAAAGAAAAAAAAAGTGTCAGCTTTTTGTCAAGGCATGAAAGGTCATCTCACAAAATTTAACAACATGGAACTGGAGATCAGGCCTACCTCTTCTTCAGTTGTCTCCACCTCCTGCACAACTGGAGCAGCCGTTTGGTGACACCTTTTCTTCCTCTCTTCAGCCTAAAAAGTATTATTAAATACAAGCAAAGGTCACAAAGTCAGTTTACGAACCATGTCCTGGGATGGGAAACTTGACATAAGATTGACTGAAAACAACTAACAATGACTGAGAAAAAAGGACTGCAAACTGACCTCAGTCATGTCATCCAATTTTCGCTTCAGTCTAAAAACTGGTGGCACCTCACCTGCCAGAAGGGCTTTTGACATGTCTGTCCAATGGGCAAACACTTTGCCATGGCTATAATAATTGGTAAAAAGGGTAAAACAGTTAAAATTACAGGTGCTGCCCAGCAATGGTCTGGGCCAGGCAATTTTAGGCAATTCTGGCAACAAGCACGAGAATGGGAAGACAACAAGACAGATGACATTACAATGTGCATATCATCAATCAAGTCAATTCAATCAGTCAATCAAATAATAACGTCCTACCTTTCAAGATCAAAGTTTTCGATGAGCATGACACACCACCATTTTCGCAGGGTTGGCATGTTAGCCTACAAAAACATACAGACATATTGATTTCATATAAGATCAAACATAAACAAATATTGTACTTTTGACTCCACTACATTTTTAGGAAGGCTGTAGTTACTTTTTGACTAAGCACATCTTTGAAGTCAGCTGTTGCTGTTTTTTCTTTTCTAAAATGCAACTGGCCACACGCTGTGTTCCTCACAGAAGGTAACCAACCACAGTACCTGCTCTCAACTGGGAGTGGAAATACGTCATCCAGGTGCACACTGTAACAAAAGCATGCAAGGTCTCCCTCTTTCATTCAAACGAAAAAACAGTAATGGCAACGGCAGGAGAAAGACAAAATTAAATCTCAAGATCTTATTATAATTATTAATTATTCCAGGTAGGCTTTTAATGTTGGATTGTTATCAGGGTGAAAAATACCACATAATTAATGTACATACTGCCCCTGAAGACAGAATGAAATCTGTTATTCAACAGACTTGGAGAACTGAGCTGTCCTTTTTGCTTTTGATTGCATTTCTATGCTGAAGTTTTTATAGGTGTTTCTATAGGCTTTGTGTAGCTGGTTATACAAGCAAGTCAGTGCATCATTAGGTGGTTTCAGAGAGTTACAAGGTTCTGTAAATGCATCATGAAAACAATACAGCAATGTATTGATATTAGAAAATGTACTTTGTAATTTGTACTTTTGATACTTAAGTATTTTTAAAAGCAAGTACTTTTGAATACTTAAGTATTTTTAAAAGCAAGTACTCTAGTACTTTAACTCGAGTAAAATTTTGACTGAGCAACTTTCACTTGTAGTTGAGTAATATTTGACCAGGAGTATCTATACTTTGACTCAAGTACTGGGGTTGAGTACTTTGTCCACCACTGCATTTAGGGTACATCATTCCCCTTTTACCAGCTAAACCACAACCTGCCAGAAGTTAGTAGCATTGGCTCATACTTATGAGTACAAACACACAGACAAGTACATTATGCTTACCTTTAAATAAAATGCCACCTTTTTTATGTGCCTCTAAGTGGCTCTGCAGCTTGGACAATTTGGCAGGTTTGAACTTTAGGCACAGTGGACAATGGAATTGTGTGCAGCATGTCTTGCAGCGTTCAATTTTGGGCGTGGTGTCGGCTTTTAGGATCGAATATGCATCTGTAAGAGAAATTATGTCGTAATAAGTAAAACAAAATTATACAAAAAATATATGGTGACTCAGTTTTCTTGGTCTTCTAGCAGGAAAATGGCACATTTAAGTGAGCACTATCGCGTGCACAAGACGACTTCAACAACAAATTATTATACAGTGGAAACCACTTCATGTTGTAGTGATCATGGATAACATTACTTATCAACCGCTTATACGGATCAAAATGCCCGGGACAGAATAATTTCTATGCAAATGCTGTTTGCAAGTTAATCCCATAGATATATCTAAATAATACATAGAGTGCATTTAGAGGCCAATCCTTAAATTAACCAGGTTAGCGCTAGCCACCGTTAGCCTAACTACGATAACAACGCTACAAACTACCGTAAAGTCCAAAACTCGATTCTTTCAAATTAATATAACTTCACAGGGCGATGTATAGTGTGCAACGTAATATTCTAGTTAATAAAGGCTGTTTCTGTTTCTTCGTATAACGAAAAGTTGTCACTTGACTTTTACTCACCTTGTTATCGCCACACTTCACAGGGGAAACGATAAATACGTGCTTCCGGTATACTCGCTTTTATTTTTGAAAGCTTCGTATCAACTTCCAGTCCTGAGAGTGGAGGAGACCTCACAGTGCAGGTCTGCAAGGAAGGGTCCTGAGAGTGGAGGTCTGCAGTCAGACCCCTCTCGAATTCTGTACCAGTTGTAGTTTATGGAGAGTTTTTTGTGGAAGGCCGAACAGGAGGGAGTTGCAGTAGTCAAGCCGGGAGGTGACAAGACTGTAGACCAGAATGGCAGCTGTGTGAGGTGTGAGAGAGGGGCGGAGGCGATTGATGATGCGGAGATGGAAATAAGCTGACTGGATTATGTGGTTGATATGAGAAGTGTAAGAAAGTGTGCTGTCAAGGATGACACCCAGGCTCTTGACATGTGGGGAAGGAGAAATGTTACAGTTGTCAATAAATAATGTGAAACTGGGGGATTTGGATAGGGTGGTTTTAGTACCAGTGAGTAGAATTTCTGTTTTGTCACTGTTTAATTTGAGGAAGTTGGATGAAAACCAGGATTTTATTTCAAGGAGGCAGTCAGTGAGGGAGGAAGGTGGGAGGGTGGAGTCAGGTTTGGTGGAAATATGGAGCTGGTTGTCATCCGCGTAGCAGTGGAAGTGGATGTGATGTTTCCAGAAAATGTAGCCAAGGGGGAGTAAGTAAATGATGAATAGGAGGGGCCCTAGGACAGAGCCCTGGGGCACGCCTGTGGTGACTGGGAGTGGATGTGATGTGAATGATTTGAGTTGGATGAACTGAGTGCAGCCAGAAAGGTAGGATTTGAACCAGTTGAGGGGAGTGTGTGTGATGCCAATAGGGAGGAGTTTGTCCAGGAGGGTGGTGTGTGAGATGGTGTCGAAGGCCGCACTCAGGTCAAGCAGGATGAGGATGGATAGGAGACCGGAATCGGCTGCCAGGAGGAGATCGTTGGTGATTTTGAGTAGTGCCATTTCAGTACTGTGGAGAGGGCGGAAACCAGACTGGAATTGATCAAAAAGATTATTGCGGGAAACATGGGAATGGAGCTGAGAGGCAACAGTTTTTTCTAGTATCTTTGAGAGAAATGGAAGATTGGAGATGGGACGGAGGTTACTGTGGTTATTGGGATCTGCGCCAGGTCTCTTGAGTACTGGGGTGACAGCAGCTGTTTTGAGGGGTGAGGGAACAATTCCAGTGGTGAGGGAAGAATGGATTATGTGCATGACGAGAGGGGCCAGAGAGGGAACGGTGGCTTTAACAAGAGCAGTTGGAAGGGGGTCTAACTGGCAGGTTGGTGATTTGGATTTTTTGATCAGACCAGTGGTTTCGAAAACGGAAGGTAAAGCAAATGGTGAGAGTGACTGGGAAGGGGACACAGAGGGAAATAGGATGTTATTAATTTTAGCAGTAAAAAAGGATAGAAGGATATTACAAAAGGCAGTAGAGTACATCTGTGGTGGAAGTGAGTCCGGGGGTTGAGTAATGTTGCTGAGGAGTGAAAACAGGGCCCTTGAGTTGCCATCGTTTGAATTGATTAAACCAGAGTAATAGGTGGATTTAGCCTATCAGATGCAGTCCTTGTAGTGGAGAATGTGGTTGTGATATATTTCCTTGTGCACAGTGAGACCAGTCTTATTGTAGAGGCGTTCCAGTCGGCGTCCTTTGGATTTAAGTTGTCTGAGAGCGGGAGTGAACCATGGTGAGGAGCGGGTGAAAGTGACAGATCTGGTTTTAAGTGGGGCAAGATAGTCCAGGAGATTATGAAGACTGTTGTTGTAATGGAGTACCAGTTCATCAGGGGTGGAAAAGCTGTCTGCATTGGGGAGGGAGTTAATGCCAGAAGAGAGAATGTCCAAATTAATGTCCTTAATATTATGGAAAGAAATAGTGATTGGGAGATTGATTTTGGAAACTGCAAGGTTGGCGTTGACGGAAACTATCATGTGATTGGAAAAGGGGAGGGGAATTGCCTTACAGTTGACAGGAGAGAGACCAGAACAGCATATTAAATCGAGAGTATGTCCTTTTAAGTGTGTTGGGAAGTTGATGAGTTGATGAAGTCCAAAACTGTCAATGCAAGATGTAAAATTTCTGGTGAGAGCGTTGCTGATATTGTCCATGCTGATATTGAAGTCTCCCAGGAGTAATATGTTTGGAGAGAGTGTGGAAAGATGTGTCAGGAATTGAGCGAAGTCATTTAAAAACTCCTTGTTTGGTTTAAGGGGGCAGTACACGGTGGCAACGATGGTGGGGATGGGGCCAGATAACTGTGAGGTGATGGACTCAAACGTGTGGTAGGCAGGGGTAGAAACTGGCAGGACTTTTCACTTCTCGCGGTAGAGCATCGCAAGACCTCCTCCCCTGCCAGAGTCACGCGGTCGACAGCTATAAATAAATCCGGGGGAGTGGAATCATTGAGTGGAATAAAATCATTGGGTAGTTGCCACATTTCGGTTAAACAGAGAAAATCAAGGTTATGGTCCGTGATAAGATCCTGTATGAGCTGACCCTTGCTCGTGAGTGAGCGGATGTTTAACAGTCCGAAATTGGCATTGGTGTTGTCATGCTTGTGGGATGAGGAGGCAAGGGCACTCAGTTTTATGTAGGAGAGGTTATTTTTATTCACAACTTTGAAAGTGGACTGAGGGCGGAAGGGTCTGACAGTTACAATGGTCGCAATGGGGAAAGCAGCAGCAGAGGGGTGTAGTGACAGCAGGGGCCTGTAGGGGGAGTAGACGGAGACAGTGGTACACTGAGAAGGCACAGTAGAAGAAGAGGGAGGGACTTGTGTGAGTGAGTGGGAGAGGCGAGTAAACAGTCAGTCACGTGGGTATGATTGGACAGCGTGCTGCAGGTTAGCTTTTAACATGTAGTTGCCGAGTCTGTTTGGATGGATACCGTCGGGTTTAACAAGGATTGGCGACTCAAATATGCAATGCTGAAACATTTAAACGATGATACATTAATGGTTATATTGGAATTATTCAACAAGATATGGACCGAGGGAAAGCTTCCACATGGTTGGAAATTAGCAGTGATAGTTCCAATCAAGAAACCAGGGAAAGAGTCAGGCAAAGCAACAAACTATCGACCTATTGCCTTAACTTCGCATTTAGGGAAAATAATGGAAAGAATGATAGTAGAAAGACTAACATATTACCCAATAATAAATCTAGAGTCAGATATTAGAAAGGCACAAACTAACAAAGAAATAGTTGCTGCAGACTTCTTTGATGGAGAAAAAGCTTATGATATGTTATGGAAAGAGGGAGTATTGCTAAAAATTAAAAAACTAGGAATAGAGGGAAACATGTTTAATTGGATCAAAGATTTTCTAAATAACAGGAAAATATAGGTAAGAATAAATAAAAGCTTTTCAGAGTGCTTGCCGGTAGAGAAAGGAGTACCTCAAGGAAGTGTGATTAGTCCAATTTTATTTTCTATCATGATAAATGATATATATAGTTCAGTTGCAAGTGATGTAGGAAGATCTCTTTTTGCTGATGATGGATCATAATGGAAACGGGGGAAAAATGTAAAATATATTGTGAAGAGTTTACAAAGAGTAATTGATAATGTAGAGTCATGGATTTTCAGTGGAGAAAACCAAAATCTATTCTTTACCAAAAAGAAAATACAACAGGAATTTAAGTTCAGAATATATGGGAAAACTTTAGAAAGGGTGAATGTGATAAGGTTTTTAGGAATATGGTTTGATACCAAACTTACATGGCAGGTGCATATAGGTAAGATAATTGATAAGTGTAAAAAAGTATTAAATGTAATTAGAAGTGTAGGAAGTAGACAGTGGGGAGCTGATAAAAACAATGAAAATGCTATACATAGGGTTTATAAGATCCATATTGGACTATGGATGTATAGCATACATATGGATCTGCATCTAAAATACATTTGGATAAAATAGAAATAATACAAAGTGCAGCTTTAACCCTCCAGTCCTGCTTGGACAGAAAACGTCCTTTTCAGTCATTTTTCAGTATTTCAAAACTTGTCATTTTCAAAAGAGAAATTCTTGGTGAAGTTGGCTATTTACTGTCAACTCCTGCACCGGCAAAATGAGGAGGTGGGGCTCGGCAGCCCTTCGGTATGGAGTTAGATCAGTCTCAATATTAATTAAAGCTGCAAGCAGCGTTGGGAGGGACCTCGGCCCCCGCCGTCGTCCCCCAGCTCAAGTTGCAGACGTAAGCCATGTGACCTAATGAAACTTTGACATGTGCGATGATCAAACAACACACACACACAAACACACACAGGCCTGTGTCTGTCAGAGTGAAGCCATTGTTATGCTAATTAATGACCACGTACTTAGGTGGGGCAGGGAGTGGAGTGTGTGTCTGTCTCTGTCTGTCTGTGTGTGCCATACTTCTACTGTTATTATACACATATGATTATTGTCACATTTGTATACTACTAGATATTAATATATACTTCGCACATGTTGTACCACAATAGCCAGAATCATAAGTCAAACTCAATTTTAAAAACTGTAAAGGGTTCTTATGAAGGTGGTGTGAGCGTATATTTTGCAATTTGTAGACAAAAGCCATGTGACCGAATGAAACTTTGACATGTGTGAAACAACGCATCCATATTCATTTGAAATCATGTGAACTAGTGAAAGCTTGAGTGATATGTACTAACTGCTTTGAGGATCTAAGTGCAGCAATCACACACCAATATATACTAGTTAATGTCAGTGGAGAAAGTGAGCAGGACTACATGTATTCCAGTTCTTCATGAGTTGAAAGAGTTTCACCAGGATATCTTGTATTTACAGATTTTTGGTATCAGGCATTTCTTTCAAAGTTTTAGGAATGAGTTTGGTAAATGTTATACTGTCATGTCTGTGTGACCACACACACTTCACTCTGACACACAGACTGTCAGAGTGAAGCCTTTGTTATGCTAATTAAGGACTGCATGCAGCTCACACACAGAGCAGAATGGCTTGAAACTTTCTCAAACAAATCCTTCCAGATCCCAAACCATGGGTCCCATCTTCAATCTGAAAGCATCACCAGATAGATAAATTTGTTCTGAACGCAAAAATATAAAGCTTGTATATCTATGGACTGAAAAATGTCACCTTAATCACAGGTTTACAGTGTGTTGGCCCTCATCTTTTCTTCCAGAGATCATCATGAGGAGTTGTGTCCTGGACTTTCTAACACTTCTAAAATCCAAACCAATATGTTGAATTAATATCTGATTGTATACATATGTGAAAATAATCATATGTGTATAATAACAGTAGAAGTATGACACACACAGAGAGACAGACATAGACGGCCGAGTTAGCGACATGCAGAAAGGGAGAGAAGGGAGAAAGAGGACAGAGGGGGGAGAGAGAGAGAGAGAGAGAGAGAGAGAGAGAGAGAGAGAGAGAGAGAGGGAACAGGGAGTGGAGTGTGTGTCTGTGTCTGTGTCAGTCTGTGTGTGCCATACTTCTACTGCTATTATAGACATATAATTATTGTCATATGTATACCATCAGATATTAATATATACTTCCCACATGTTGTACCACAATAGCCAGAATCATAAGTCAAACTCAGTTTTAAAAACTGTAAAGGGTTCTTATGAAGGTGGTGTGAGCATATATTTTGCAATTTGTAGACATAAGCCATGTGACCTAATGAAACTTTGACATGTGTGATGATCAAATCAAACCTCTGTCGTTTTTATATTTATTTGTTTTAATAACACTGTGCACAAGGACCAGACTGTCAGTCTGTCAGATCAGCTCTGAAATGTTTAATGCTCATAATATGTAGGTCTTATTGTTTACATTTTAAAAATCTTCATGACGCTTCAAAGACGTACTATCAATGACTAATAATCTCTGTCAATGATGTTATTAGTCACACTGATGGAACATAATTCCTATAGCCTAATATTGCAAATTATTTGTTAATATTTCTGAGTGAGCAATGGTGCAACATTGCAGAGTCTTTCAATTTACTACATCTGTAACTGAAATACTGTCACTGAATGCTGTTGAGTCAAGAAACAAATATCGATCAATCAATCAATCAATATCGCAAATCACAATTTGCCTCAAAGGGCTTTACAGCATACAACATCCCTCTATCCTCAGGACCCCATGAGACAGAAGGGGAGACAGAGAGAGATGCAGGAGAGATGATCATGACAGTAGCTTACAACAACATTAATGAAAGGGATAATATTAAAATTATAATTCTAGCAATTGTGGTACAATATGTTGAATTAATATCTGATAGTATACATATGTGACACGAATCATATGTGTATAATAAAAGTAAGAGTATAATACACACAGGCGTAGACGGCCAAGTTAGCGATATGCAGAGAGGGAGAGAAGGGAGAAAGAGGACAGAGGGGGGAGAGAAAGAGAGAGAGATGGGGGGACAGGGAGGGAGAGAGAGAGTGTTTGCTGACATTTTGACATATCTCACATGTTTACATACTTCCTGTTTTTGGCAGAGGGAGTGACAGATTGCACTCAGTATACATAATGTTGTATGCATCAAAAAGACTACATTTAATTTTTCTGTCAATTACATCAAAAGAAAGGTGTTTGATGAGACTACTGTGTTGTTGAATGTAACATTTCCTCAAAGATGTATATTCTTTCCTGATCTTTGTAACACTGTTACTGACTTGTACTTGAAATGAGGTGATTTACTGCAACCCTCCAGGTCAGTC
Source organism: Epinephelus fuscoguttatus (assembly GCF_011397635.1). Lineage (NCBI taxonomy): Eukaryota > Metazoa > Chordata > Actinopteri > Perciformes > Serranidae > Epinephelus > Epinephelus fuscoguttatus. The sequence goes on along the minus strand of NC_064756.1, from coordinate 46,788,137 downwards.
TCTTGGGTTCAGAGACATAAAATTGATAAAATACATGGAAATACTTTTAAGGTCATTTTTAAAGTAATTTAAAACCTCATGTGTGTGTGACCACACACATACACACTTCACTCTGACACACAGACTGTCAGAGTGAAGCCTTTGTTATGCTAATTAAGGACTGCATGCAGCTGACACACAGAGCAGAATGGCTTGAAACTTTCTCAAACAAATCCTTCCAGATGCCAAACCGTGGGTCCCATCTTCAATCTGAAAACATCACCAGATAGATAAATTTGTTCTGAACGCAAACATATAAAGCTTGTATGTCTATGGCCTGAAAAATGTCACCTTAATCACAAGTTTACAGTGTGTTGGCTCTCATCTTTCTTCCAGAGATCATCATGAGGAGTTGTGTCCTGCACCTTCTAACGCTTCTAAAATCCAAACCGTTCAAGTTATGACAAAGTCCTTCACAAGTAATGTTCAGCAGGGGTAGAGCTGTAATTTGTGCAAGTTTGAAGCAGTTATGATAAACGGTGTAGGAGCAAATAATTTTTGATCGACAGAATTTGTCAAAAACGCCATCTTACATTCAAAGACCGACAGCGCACTTCCTGTTGGAGTTAGGTCAGGGGTTGCAGCGCGACATTTGTAGGTCTTGATGAGACGAACGAGACAGTTTTGGTTTGGTCTTTCTAAGTGGTTCCTACCCATCACAGCGGGCATTTTCGTGGGTCCAGGTGGCACAACAAATCCTCAGGAGGGTTGGGAGCACATCACCTGTAACACGCCATTACATCCAAACCATTTGAGGATTGAAAAAGTTCCACACAATAATTGACAAGGACACGTTGAAGAATAATGTGTGCAAGTTTTTTGTTATGCTAATTAAGGACTGCATGCAGCTCACACACAGAGCAGAATGGCTTGAAACTTTCTCAAACAAATCCTTCCAGATGCCAAACCGTGGGTCCCATCTTCAATCTGAAAACATCACCAGATAGATAAATTTGTTCTGAACGCAAACATATAAAGCTTGTATGTCTATGGCCTGAAAAATGTCACCTTAATCACAGGTTTACAGTGTGTTGGCCCTCATCTTTTCTTCCAGAGATCATCATGAGGAGTTGTGTCCTGCACCTTCTAACGCTTCTAAAATCCAAACCATTCAAGTTATGACAAAGTCCTTCACAAGTAATATTCAGCAGGGGTAGAGCTGTAATTTGTGCAAGTTTGAAGCAGTTATGATAAACGGTGTAGGAGCAAATAATTTTTGATCGACAGAATTTGTGAAAAACGCCATCTTACATTCAAAGACCGACAGCTCACTTCCTGTTGGAGTTAGGTCAGGGGTTGCAGCGCGACATTTGTAGGTCTTTATGAGACGAACGAGACAGTTTTGGTTTGGTCTTTCTAAGTGGTTCCTACCCGTCACAGCGGGCATTTTAGTGTGTCTAGGTGGCACAACAAATGCTCAGGAGGTTTTGGAGCACATCACCTGAAACGCGCCATAACATCCAAACCATTCTAGTAATGGAAAAGTTACGCACAATAATTGATAAGGACACGTTGAACAATAATCTGTGCGAGTTTGAAGCCGATACGATAAACGGTGTAGGAGGAGATGTTTTTTAAAGGAATTTCTTATTTTGAGGAAAAATCTTACTTTGAAAGGAAATAGCTCACTTCCTGTTGGATTTAGGTCATAGGTGCGAGTGCGTGATTTGTAGGTCTTGATGAGACGAACACGGCTGTTTTGGTTTGATCTTCCTACGACGTTCCTACTGGCTGCAGCGGCCATTTTAGTGGTCTAGACTGATAGGTGGCGCTAGAGAGCCCATTTTGGCATTTTACAGATTAATTTTTTCATTTTATAAAATTTTTCGCCAGTCCTGACATGCGTGCCAATTTTGGTGAGTTTTGGAGCATGTTCAGGGGGTCAAATTCCAGTTTAAAGTCGCGTCGGATGAAACAAACAATAATAATAAATTAAAGCTGCAAGCAGCGTTGGGAGGGACCTCGGCCCCCCGCCGTCGTCCCCCAGCTCAAGTTGCAGACCTAAGCCATGTGACCTAATGAAACTTTGACATGTGCGATGATCAAACAACACACACACACAAACACACACAGGCCTGTGTCTGTCAGAGTGAAGCCATTGTTATGCTAATTAATGACCACGTACTTAGGTGACAGCACAGGCACTTCAAGTTCAGTTTGACTAATGACTAATGATAACAGAATCAGCAGGACGCATTTGACACCACAGCAGCAACACAACCACACACACCACACTATCCAGGCACCGCTGTGATAGAAGTTAACCTGCAAGACAGTGGAACACAAAGGCTCTGGAGAAGAGGCCGAGTTACTGATATGCAGTATGGCAGTTAGTGATGAGCAGAGAGGGAGAGAAGGGAGAGAGAGGAGAGAGGGGGGAGAGGGAGTGGAGTGTTTGTGTGTGTGTGTGAGTATTATTGTGTCGCTAAAATTTGCAAATTATGAGCTGCAGGTTGCTCTAAGGTTACATTATTTTTTTTCTCCATGTCTCTCTCTCTCTCTCTCTCTCTCGCTCTCTCTCTCTCTCTCTCTCTCTGTCTATCTCTCTCTGTCTATCTCTCTCTCCCTGTCTTTCTCTCTCATACATACACCCACAATGAATATTTGGTATGTATACTACTGATATGCAGTACGGCAGACTTAGTGACATGCAGAGAGGGAGAGAAGGGAGAGAGAGGGGAGAGGGGGGAGAAAGAGAGACAGAGAGAGAGAGAGAGAGGGGGGACAGGGAGTGGAGTGTGTGTGTGTGTGTGTGTGTGTCTGTGTCTGTGTGTGTGTGTGTGTGTGTGTGTGTGTGAGTGTAATTGTGTCACAAAAATTTGCAAATTATGAACTGCAGGTTGCTTTAAGGTTACATTATTTTTTTTCTCCATGTCTCTCTCTCTCTCTCTCTCTCTACATATATATATATATATATATATATATATATAATATAATATATCTCCCTGTCTTCCTCTCTCATGCATACACCCACAATGAATATTTGGTATGTATACTCTGACTAGGAGTTAAAAATCAAAAAAAAGAAATTAATATTTTTATGGTTGTTTTTCAACAAAGACAAAAAAAAGTCCTGAAGGGGAACAGTGTCTATTTTTATTGAAAAATAGAAACTGCCCCCAAAAATGATAATGCATCAAAATTGGTGTTGTTATTTATCATTCACATATCAGAGACTGTGATAAATAAAATAAAAAAAATCCATCCAACATTTATTATATAGTTAATCTTAATTCATGTTTTTTTCATTAAAGTAACAGTGACTTCATGTAAATAAAATGGCAAATATATTGTGAAAATCCTCAAAAGGAATGAATATTAGATATGCATAATCTGAGAACAAGTTGCTTAAAAGATTTAAGCAAAAAAATGTAGAGAAATATGTTAATATTTAATATTTTTCTGTTGTTCACACTGTTCCGAAGGGGACAGGTGTGATTTGTTATACGGGGGCCCACCGGGTTAAAAATGCAAGGTTCTTATGAAGGTGGTGTGAGCTTATAATTTGAAACTTGTAGACACAAGCCATGTGACCTAATGACACTTTGACATGTGTGATGATCAAACAACACATCCATATTCATTTGAAATCATGTGACCTAGTGAAAGCTTGAGTGATATGTACTGGCTGCTTTGAGGATCTAAGTGCAGCAAACAGACACAAATATATACTAAGACCTACAAATGTTGAATTAAAATCTGATTGTATACATATGTGACACTAATCATATGTGTATAATAACACTAGAAGTATGACACACACAGACAGACAGACATAGACGGCCGAGTTCTCAACATGCAGAGATGGAGAGACTAGAGAAATATGAAACAGGTAGGAGAGAGAGATAGAGAGAGAGAGAGAGGGGCTTTCGGGTGTGGAGTGTGTGTGTGTGTGTGTGTGTGTGTGTGTGTGTGTGTGTGTGTGTGTGTGCGTGTGTGTGTGTGTCTCTGTGTGTGTTCATGTCTGTCTGTGTGTGCCATACTTCTCCTGTTATTACACACATATGATTATTGTCACATATGTATACTATCAGATATTAATATATACTTCCCACATGTTGTACCACAATAGCCAGGATCATAAGTCAAACTCAGTTTTAAAAACTGTAAAGGGTTCTTATGAAGGTGGTGTGAGCGTATATTTTGAAAGTTATAGACATAAGTCATGTGACCTAATGAAACTTTGACATGTGTGCTGATCAAATCAAACCTCTGTCGTTTTTATATTTATTTGTTTTAATAACACTGTGCACAAGGACCAGACTGTCAGTCTGTCAGATCAGCTCTGAAATGTTTAATGCTCATAATATGTAGGTCTTATTGTTTACATTTTAAAAATCTTTATGACGCTTCAAAGACGTACTATCAATGACTAATAATCTCTATCAATGATGTTATTAGTCACACTGATGGAACATAATTCCTATAGCCTAATATTGCAAATTATTTGTTAATATTTCTGAGTGAGCAATGGTGCAACATTGCAGAGTCTTTAAATTTACTACATCTGTAACTGAAATACTGTCACTGAATGCTGTTGAGTCAAGAAACAAATATCGATCAATCAATCAATCAATATCACAAATGACAATTTGCCTCACAGGGCTTTACAGCATACAACATCCCTCTATCCTCAGGACCCCATGAGACAGAAGGGGAGACAGAGAGAGATGCAGGAGAGATGATCATGACAGTAGCTTACAACAACATTAATGAAAGCAATAATATTAAAATTATAATTCTAGCAATTGTGGTACAATATGTTGAATTAATATCTGATAGTATACATATGTGACAATAATCATATGTGTATAATAACAGTAGAAGTATAACACACACAGACATAGACGACCGAGTTAGACATGCAGAGAGGGAGAGAAGGGAGAAAGAGGACAGAGGGGGGAGAGAGAGACAGAGAAAGAGGGGGCAGGGAGTGGAGTGTGTGTACAATATGTTGATTTAATATCTGATTGTATACATATGTGACACTAATCATATGTGTATAATAAAAGGGAGTGGAGTGTGTGTGTGTGGGTGTCTGTCTGTCTGTGTGTCTCTGTGTGTCCGTGTCTGTCTGTGTGTGCCATAATCCTACTGTTATTATACACATATGATTATTGTCACATATGTATGACAAAGTTTTAGGAATGAGTTTGGTAAATGTTATACTGTCATGTCTGTGTGACCACACACACTTCACTCTGACAGTGTGTCAGAGTGAAGCCTTTGTTATGCTAATTGATGAGAGCTGCATCTCACACACAGAGCAGAATGGCTTGAAACTTTCTCAAACAAATCCTTCCAGATTCCAAACCGTGGGTCCCATCTTCAATCTGAAAGCATCACCAGATAGATAAATTTGTTCTGAACGCAAACATATAAAGCTTGTATGTCTATGGACTGAAAAATGTCACCTTAATCACAAGTTTACAATGTGTTGGCCCTCATCTTTTCTTCCAGAGATCATCATGAGGAGTTGTGTCCTGCACCTTCTAACGCTTCTTAAATCCAAACTGTTCAAGTTATGACAAAGTCCTTCACAAGTAATGTTTGAAGCAGTTATGATAAACGGTGTAGGAGCAAATAATTTTTGTTCGACAGAATTTGTGAAAAACGTCACCTTACATTCAAATAACATCACACACACAAACACACACACAGGCTTGTGTCTGTCAGAGTGAAGCCATTGTTATGCTAATTAATGACCATGTCATTAGATGACTTCAAGCTCAGTTTGACTAATAACTAATGATAACAAAATCAGCAGGCATTTCACACTACAGCAGCAACACAACCTCACATGTCACCAGGCAGGCACCGCTGTGATAGAAGTTAACCTGCTGCACATTTCTTTGTTACTCAGGACTGTCTTAAGTTACTGAATTTTTGCAGATCAGTCATTTCTTTGAGCATCACTTTTTGTCTTAACGTTCAAATATTACACTGCACAAATTCATCCTCAGCTCAAATCAAACCTCTGTCGTTTTTATATTTATTTGATTTAATAACACTGTGCACAAGGATCAGACTGACAATCTGTCATAGCAGCTCCCAAATGTTTATTGCACATAATGTAGCTTACAACAACATTAATAAAAGTAATAATATTATAATTATAATTCTGGCAACTATAGTACAATATGTTGAATTAATATCTGATTGTATACATATGTGACACTAATCATATGTGTATAATAACAGTAGAAGTATGAGAAACACAGACAGACAGACATAGACGGCCGAGTTCTCACAAGCAGAGAGGGAGAGAA
>NC_064756.1:46766829-46776829 GCF_011397635.1 Epinephelus fuscoguttatus | reverse complement strand
GAAAGGTGTTTGATGAGACTACTGTGTTGTTGAATGTAACATTTCCTCAAAGATGTATATTCTTTCCTGATCTTTGTAACACTGTTACTGACTTGTACTTGAAATGAGGTGATTTACTGCAACCCTCTCCAGGTCAGTCTCTTGGGTTCAGAGACATAAAATTGATAAAATACATGGAAATACTTTTAAGGTCATTTTTATAGTAATTTAAAACCTCAGTTGTGTGTGACCACTCACATACACACTTCACTCTGACACACAGACTGTCAGAGTGAAGCCTTTGTTATGCTAATTAAGGACTGCATGCAGCTGACACACAGAGCAGAATGGCTTGAAACTTTCTCAAACAAATCCTTCCAGATGCCAAACCGTGGGTCCCATCTTCAATCTGAAAACATCACCAGATAGATAAATTTGTTCTGAACGCAAACATATAAAGCTTGTATGTCTATGGCCTGAAAAATGTCACCTTAATCACAAGTTTACAGTGTGTTGGCCCTCATCTTTCTTCCAGAGATCATCATGAGGAGTTGTGTCCTGCACCTTCTAACGCTTCTAAAATCCAAACCGTTCAAGTTATGACAAAGTCCTTCACAAGTAATGTTCAGCAGGGGTAGAGCTGTAATTTGGCGAAGTTTGAAGCAGTTATGATAAACGGTGTAGGAGCAAATAATTTTTGATCGACAGAATTTGTCAAAAACGCCATCTTACATTCAAAGACCGACAGCGCACTTCCTGTTGGAGTTAGGTCATGGGTTGCAGCGCGACATTTGTAGGTCTTTATGAGACGAACGAGACAGTTTTGGTTTGTTCTTTCTCAGTGGTTCCTACCCATCACAGCGGGCATTTTCGTGGGTCCAGGTGGCACAACAAATCCTCAGGAGGGTTGGGAGCACATCACCTGTAACACGCCATTACATCCAAACCATTTGAGGATTGAAAAAGTTCCACACAATAATTGATAAGGACACGTTGAAGAATAATGTGTGCGAGTTTTTTGTTATGCTAATTAAGGACTGCATGCAGCTCACACACAGAGCAGAATGGCTTGAAACTTTCTCAAACAAATCCTTCCAGATGCCAAACCGTGGGTCCCATCTTCAATCTGAAAACATCACCAGATAGATAAATTTGTTCTGAACGCAAACATATAAAGCTTGTATGTCTATGGACTGAAAAATGTCACCTTAATCACAGGTTTACAGTGTGTTGGCCCTCATCTTTTCTTCCAGAGATCATCATGAGGAGTTGTGTCCTGCACCTTCTAACGCTTCTAAAATCCAAACCATTGAAGTTATGACAAAGTCCTTCACAAGTAATATTCAGCAGGGGTAGAGCTGTAATTTGTGCAAGTTTGAAGCAGTTATGATAAACGGTGTAGGAGCAAATAATTTTTGATCGACAGAATTTGTGAAAAACGCCATCTTACATTCAAAGACCGACAGCTCACTTCCTGTTGCAGTTAGGTCATGGGTTGCAGTGCGACATTTGTAGGTCTTTATGAGACGAACGAGACAGTTTTGGTTAAGTGGTTCCTACCCGTCGCACTGGGCATTTTAGTGTGTCTAGGTGGCACAACAAATGCTCAGGAGGTTTTGGAGCACATCACCTGAAATGCGCCATAACATCCAAACCATTCTAGTAATGGAAAAGTTACGCACAATAATTGATAAGGACACGTTGAACAATAATCTGTGCGAGTTTGAAGCCGATACGATAAACGGTGTAGGAGGAGATGTTTTTTAAAGGAATTTCTTATTTTGAGGAAAAATCTTACTTTGAAAGGAAATAACTCACTTCCTGTTGGATTTAGGTCATAGGTGCGAGTGCGTGATTTGTAGGTCTTGATGAGACGAACACGGCTGTTTTGGTTTGATCTTCCTACGACGTTCCTACTGGCTGCAGCGGCCATTTTAGTGGTCTAGACTGATAGGTGGCGCTAGAGAGCCCATTTTGGCATTTTACAGATTAATTTTTTCATTTTATAAAATTTTTCGCCAGTCCTGACATGCGTGCCAATTTTGGTGAGTTTTGGAGCATGTTCAGGGGGTCAAATTCCAGTTTAAAGTCGCGTCGGATGAAACAAACAATAATAATAAAAAACGCTACAAAAACAATAGGGTCCTCGCCCTTTCAGGCCGAGGTCCCTAATTAAAGCTGCAAGCAGCGTTTGGTGGGACCTCGCACTCGCGCCCATTTCCGCCCCCAGCTTATGTCGACATATTGCCACAAACATCAGAAAATCCTTACAGAGCTGAACGTTTTGATGTTTGAATGCTTTCTGTCGCTGTAGGTATGTACAAGTGATGTCACATTATGCAAATTCGATGGCGAATTTCTTCCCATCAGATTCCTCTTCCTTCATTTTGAGGAAGACATGACAAAAACAACACAAAACAAAATAAATCTACTGTGTAAATGTGTTCAAAATGTTTTTTGACTGAGATTTATGAAATCCAATATGGCTGCCTGCTGGTGATGCCACAATATGCAAATTAGATGAGTTAATTTACTCCTATCACAAACTTTGGGTCATGATGAATAGTTTTCTCATTTACAGTATGCCTTTATCTGTCACCACTTTCAAGCCACAGCCTTTTGAAATGTTGAAATGAAAATGGAATATTTTCCTCAATTAACTCTGGCACCTAAAGGGTTAAAATGGAGATGCTGCCCCTGTCATGTCTGAATGTAAGATGTAGACACACACACAGACATCATGTTTCTGTGAGTTTGTGTGTGACAGCTTTGCCATGGTAATTAAGTAGCGCACCTGGCAGAAGAGCAGAGAGAGACAGACACCTCTTTAGTGGAGATTTAACTCCTCGAACAAGTTCTTCCCATTCCCAAACTGTTGGTCCAATCATGAAAATAATGTGATGATGAGAGAGATAAAGTTATACAGAAGATCTGTTTAGTAGCAGTTGAGCTGGCATGTGTGCATCTTTAAAACTGATAAAATAAACAGTGTAGGAGGAGATGTGTTTTCTTGAGACTACGTTTGAGGCGAAATCTTACTTTGAAAGGTCAAATAGCTCACTTCCTGTTGGAATCAGGTCATGGGTGTCAATGTGATTTGTAAGTCAAACACACCAGTTTTGGTTTGATCTTGATACGACATTCCTATGGGCTGTAGTGGCCATTTTAGTGTGTCTAGGTGGCGCTAGAGAGCCCATTTTGGCACTGTAGGGGTTAATAATGTGTATTTGCTGTTTCAAATGAAGTTTCTGCTGCTGTAATCTGTCCTTTAAAGATTGTGAGACACACAGACAGAGAGAGCCCTGTGGCTGTGTCTGTGTGTGCAGCCGTTGTCATGGCGATTAATGATGTGTCAGCACCTGGGGCACACACAGACAGCTAAGGAGAGCAGCTCACCAAAGGCTGTTTATAATGGGTTTTAACTCCTCGAACAAATGCTTCGCATGCCCAAACCGTTGGTCCAAGCAAGAAAATAAAGTGATTTTGAGAGACAGCCACTCGTGAATGCACGTGTCGCGCTTTATATTTCTCGAGTCAAAAATGTGGTCAGGAGCGAGTTTAAAATGTGTTGCACCTAAGCTGTTTCCAGAAATTTCTCCAGACTTTACATGGGAGTGAATGAGAAAATAATGGGCGCCTCTTCGCTTGGAGCCACTCAGCAAAAATGTGTACATGGTGAGAGATTCCATGTCAACATATCTGAGCAGGACAAATTTTCCTACGTTTTGTGGTATAAATTGTGTCTGTACAGTGAAAATTGTGGCCATGGCAGCGAGTTAAAGACAAAAGTTTTAGACGATTTTTAGAGCCCTCTCCACTCTAGCTCACAGCATTCCGTGCAATACACACCCATTGTAAACTGAGAATTTCTCCACTTTTGCTCATGGTACTTTGAGAGGCACAGATCAAAAACGGTAAAAGATATGAAAAAGATGAAAACATGAGTGAATAGATGAGACCTGTGGCAACATTTGAGAGTTGGAATGGAGTCTGTAGCACAAAGTATGGAGCAAGATTGGTCTCTTTCTCCCCCCTGCTGCCATTCATTTCCTATGGGACAGCTTTCGAAGATCGTCAGGACGTTTTTCTGACATCTCACCTTATGGAGGCCACAAAATCCAAACGGGCGAGTAATGAAAAAGTTACGCACAACTTTTGATTAGAAGGAGTTGATCTGTAATCTGTGCAAGTTTGAAGTCGATAAGATAAACGCTGTATGAGAAGATGATTTTTTAGGAAAGGCAGTTTTAAGGCAAAATCTTACTTTGAAAGGGCAAATATCTCACTTCCTGTTGGATTTAGGTCAGGGGTGTCAGCGCGTGATTTTTAGGTCTTGATGAGACGAACACGCCACTTTTGGTTTCATGTTTCTCGACGTTCCTACAGGCCGTTGCGTCCATTATTGTGTCCCTAGGTGGCGCTAGAGATCCCATTTTGGCACTTTAGGGTTTCAGGGCACCATATTATAAAATTTTGCACCGGTTCTGATGTGCCTGCCAATTTTTGTGAGTTTTGGAGCATGTTTCGGGGGTCAAATTCCAGTTCAAAGAGGCGGAAGAAAGAATAAAGAATAAAGAATAATAATAATTAAAGCTGCAAGCAGCATTTCACCTCACTCGCGCCCATTTCCGCCCCCAGCCCATTTCGTCACTGTAAATTATTTAGAAATATCAAACATATTGCCACAAACATCAGAAAATCCTTACAGAGCTGAACGTTTTGATGTTTGAATGCTTTCTGTCGCTGTAGGTATGTACAAGTGATGTCACATTATGCAAATTAGATGAGCGAATTTCTTCCCATCAGATTCCTCTTCCTTTATTTTGAGGAAGAGACGACAAAAACAACACAAAACAAAATAAATCTACTGTGTAAATGTTGGTCCAAACTGTTGGTCCAATCATGAAAATAATGTGATGATGAGAGAGATAAAGTTATACAGAAGATCTGTTTAGTAGCAGTTGAGGTGGCATGTGTGCATCTTTAAAACTGATAAAATAAACAGTGTAGGAGGAGATGTGTTTTCTTGAGACCACGTTTGAGGCGAAATCTTACTTTGAAAGGTCAAACAGCTCACTTCCTGTTGGAATCAGGTCCTGGGTGTCAATGCGTGATTTGTAAGTCAAACACACCAGTTTTGGTTTGATCTTGATACGACATTCCTACGGGCTGTAGTGGCCATTTTAGTGTGTCTAGGTGGCGCTAGAGAGCCCATTTTGGCACTGTAGGGGTTAATAATGTGTATTTGCTGTTTCAAATGAAGTTTCTGCTGCTGTAATCTGTCCTTTATAGATTGTGAGACACACAGACAGAGAGAGCCGTGTGGTTATGTGTGTGTGTGTGTGTGCAGCCGTTGTCATGGCGATTAATGACTTGTCAGCACCTGTGGCACACACAGACAGCTAAGGAGAGCAGCTCACCAAAGGCTGTTTATAATGGGTTTTAACTCCTCGAACAAATGCTTCGCATGCCCAAACCGTTGGTCCAAGCAAGAAAATAAAGTGATTTTGAGAGACAGCCACTTCTCGTGAACGCACGTGTCGCGTTTTATATTTCTCGAGTCAAAAATGTGGTCAGAGGAGCGAGTTTAAAATGTGTTGCACCTAAGCTGTTTCCAGAAATTTCTCCTCTGAGTTTACATGGGAGTGAATGAGAGAAAAATCGGCGCTCCCTTCGCTTGGAGCCACTCAGCAAAAATGTGTACGTGTGAGAGATTCCATGTCAACATATCTGCGAGCAGGACAAATTTTCCTACGTTTTGTGGCATAAATTGTGTCTGTACAGTGAAAATTGTGGCCATGGCAGCGAGTTAAAGACAAAAGTTTTAGACGATTTTTAGAGCCCTCTCCACTCTAGCTCACAGCATTCCATGCAATACACACCCATTGTAAAGTGAGAATTTCTCCACTTTTGCTCATGGTACTTTGAGAGGCACAGATCAAAAATGATAAAAGATATGAAAAAGATGAAAACATGAGTGAATAGATGAGACCTGTGGCAACATTTGAGAGTTGGAATGGAGTCTGTAGCACAAAGTATGGAGACGCTGTAAATGCTAGAAAAAGCCCGAAGATTGGTCTCTTTCTCCCCCCTGCTGCCATTCATTTCCTATGGGACAGCTTTGGAAGATCGTCAGGACGTTTTTCTGACATCTCACCTTATGGAGGCCACAAAATCCAAACAAAGCGAGTAATGAAAAAGTTACGCACAACTTTTGATTAGAAGGAGTTGATCTGTAATCTGTGCAAGTTTGAAGTCGATAGGATAAACGCTGTATGAGAAGATGATTTTTTTTAGGAAAGGCAGTTTTAAGGCAAAATCTTACTTTGAAAGGGCAAATATGTCACTTCCTGTTGGATTTAGGTCAGTGTCAGCGCGTGATTTTTAGGTCTTGATGAGACGAACACGCCACTTTTGGTTTCATGTTTCTACGACGTTCCTACAGGCCGTGACCATTTTTGTGTGCCTAGGTGGCGCTAGAGAGCCCATTTTGGCACTTTAGGGGTTAATGTCACCATTTTATAAAATTTTTCACCGGTTCTGATGTGCGTGCCAATTTTGGTGAGTTTTTGAGCATGTTTAGGGGGTCAAATTCCAGTTCAAAGAGGCGGCGGAAGAAAGAATAAAGAATAAAGAATAATAATAATTAAAGCTGCAAGCAGCATTTGGCGGGACCTCGCTCGCCCATTTCTCAGCCCATTTCGTCACTGTGAATTATTTAGAAATATCAAACATAGTGCCCCCACCATCAGAAAACCCTTACAGAGCTGACCGTGTTGATGTTTGAATGCTTTCGGGAGCTGTAGGTATGTACAAGTGATGTCACATTATGCAAATTAGATGAGCGAATTTCTTCCCATCAGATTCCTCTTCCTTTATTTTGAGGAAGAGACGACAAAAACAACACAAAACAAAATAAATCTACTGTGTAAATGTTGGTCCAAACTGTTGGTCCAATCATGAAAATAATGTGATGATGAGAGAGATAAAGTTATACAGAAGATCTGTTTAGTAGCAGTTGAGGTGGCATGTGTGCATCTTTAAAACTGATAAAATAAACAGTGTAGGAGGAGATGTGTTTTCTTGAGACCACGTTTGAGGCGAAATCTTACTTTGAAAGGTCAAATAGCTCACTTCCTGTTGGAATCAGGTCATGGGTGTCAATGCGTGATTTGTAAGTCAAACACACCAGTTTTGGTTTGATCTTGATACGACATTCCTACGGGCTGTAGTGGCCATTTTAGTGTGTCTAGGTGGCGCTAGAGAGCCCATTTTGGCACTGTAGGGGTTAATAATGTGTATTTGCTGTTTCAAATGAAGTTTCTGCTGCTGTAATCTGTCCTTTAAAGATTGTGAGACACACAGACAGAGAGAGCCGTGTGGCTGTGTGTGTGTGTGTGCAGCCGTTGTCATGGCGATTAATGACTTGTCAGCACCTGTGGCACACACAGACAGCTAAGGAGAGCAGCTCACCAAAGGCTGTTTATAATGGGTTTTAACTCCTCGAACAAATGCTTCGCATGCCCAAACCGTTGGTCCAAGCAAGAAAATAAAGTGATTTTGAGAGACAGCCACTTCGTGAACGCACGTGTCTTTTTTTATATTTCTCGAGTCAAAAATGTGGTCAGAGGAGCGAGTTTAAAATGTGTTGCACCTAAGCTGTTTCCAGAAATTTCTCCTCTGAGTTTACATGGGAGTGAATGAGAAAAAAATCGGCGCTCCCTTCGCTTTGGAGCCACTCAGCAAAAATGTGTACGTGTGAGAGATTCCATGTCAACATATCTGTGAGCAGGACAAATTTTCCTACGTTTTGTGGCATAAATTGTGTCTGTACAGTGAAAATTGTGGCCATGGCAGAGTTAAAGACAAAAGTTTTAGACGATTTTTAGAGCCCTCTCACTCTAGCTCACAGCATTCCATGCAATACACACCCATTGTAAAGTGAGAATTTCTCCACTTTTGCTCATGGTACTTTGAGAGGCACAGATCAAAAACGGTAAAAGATATGAAAAAGATGAAAACATGAGTGAATAGATGAGACCTGTGGCAACATTTGAGAGTTGGAATGGAGTCTGTAGCACAAAGTATGGAGACGCTGTAAATGCTAGAAAAAGCCCGAAGATTGGTCTCTTTCTCCCGCTGCCATTCATTTCCTATGGGACAGCTTTGGAAGATCGTCAGGACGTTTTTCTGACATCTCACCTTATGGAGGCCACAAAATCCAAACGAAGCGAGTAATGAAAAAGTTACGCACAACTTTTGATTAGAAGGAGTTGATCTGTAATCTGTGCAAGTTTGAAGTCGATAGGATAAACGCTGTATGAGAAGATGATTTTTTAGGAAAGGCAGTTTTAAGGCAAAATCTTACTTTGAAAGGGCAAATATGTCACTTCCTGTTGGATTTAGGTCAGGGGTGTCAGCGCGTGATTTTTAGGTCTTGATGAGACGAACACGCCACTTTTGGTTTCATGTTTCTACGACGTTCCTACAGGCCGTGGCGGCCATTTTTGTGTGCCTAGGTGGCGCTAGAGAGCCCATTTTGGCACTTTAGGGGTTAATGTCACCATTTTATAAAATTTTTCACCGGTTCTGATGTGCCAATTTTGGTGAGTTTTGAGCATGTTTAGGGGTCAAATTCCAGTTCAAAGAGGCGCGAAGAAAGAATAAAGAATAAAGAATAATAATAATTAAAGCTGCAAGCAGCATTTACGGACTCGTGACTCGCGCCCATTTCCGCCCAGCCCATTTCGTCACTGTGAATTATTTAGAAATATCAAACATATTGCCACAAACATCAGAAAATCCTTACAGAGCTGAACGTTTTGATGTTTGAATGCTTTCTGTAGCTGTAGGTATGTACAAGTGATGTCACATTATGCAAATTAGATGAGAATTTCTTCCCATCAGATTCCTCTTCCTTTATTTTGAGGAAGAGACGACAAAAACAACACAAAACAAAATAAATCTACTGTGTAAATGTTGGTCCAAACTGTTGGTCCAATCATGAAAATAATGTGATGATGAGAGAGATAAAGTTATACAGAAGATCTGTTTAGTAGCAGTTGAGGTGGCATGTGTGCATCTTTAAAACTGATAAAATAAACAGTGTAGGAGGAGATGTGTTTTCTTGAGACCACGTTTGAGGCGAAATCTTACTTTGAAAGGTCAAACAGCTCACTTCCTGTTGGAATCAGGTCCTGGGTGTCAATGCGTGATTTGTAAGTCAAACACACCAGTTTTGGTTTGATCTTGATACGACATTCCTACGGGCTGTAGTGGCCATTTTAGTGTGTCTAGGTGGCGCTAGAGAGCCCATTTTGGCACTGTAGGGGTTAATAATGTGTATTTGCTGTTTCAAATGAAGTTTCTGCTGCTGTAATCTGTCCTTTATAGATTGTGAGACACACAGACAGAGAGAGCCGTGTGGTTATGTGTGTGTGTGTGTGTGCAGCCGTTGTCATGGCGATTAATGACTTGTCAGCACCTGTGGCACACACAGACAGCTAAGGAGAGCAGCTCACCAAAGGCTGTTTATAATGGGTTTTAACTCCTCGAACAAATGCTTCGCATGCCCAAACCGTTGGTCCAAGCAAGAAAATAAAGTGATTTTGAGAGACAGCCACTTCTCGTGAACGCACGTGTCGCGTTTTATATTTCTCGAGTCAAAAATGTGGTCAGGAGCGAGTTTAAAATGTGTTGCAACTCAGGTGTTTCCAGATATTTCTCCTCTCTGATTACATGGGAGTGAATGAGAAAATAATCGGCGCTCCCTTCGATTTTGAGCCGCTCAGCAAAAATGTGTACGTGTGACAGATTCCATGTCAACATATCTGCGAGCAGGACAAATTTTCCTACGTTTTTGTGGTATAAATTGTGTCTGTACAGTGAAAATTGTGGCCATGGCAGCGAGTTAAAGACAAAAGTTTTAGACGATTTTTAGAGCCCTCTGCACTCTAGCTCACAGCATTCCATGCAATACACACCCATTGTAAACTGAGAATTTCTCACTTTTGCTCATGGT